>NW_027281515.1:0-55000 GCF_046629955.1 Centroberyx affinis | reverse complement strand
TATAAAGTAGGCTGTAAGGATTTATGTTAGTTTGCCTCCTATACCAGTCTAGCCTGGACAGCAGCCTACAACTAGGCTAGAATTAATATAACGTTAGACAACAAGTGACATCAAGCGGTTTAACCGTTATTTTCAACGGAGCAAAAGTTAGGCATTTCCCCCTCAGTAACCATTATTGATGGCTAAAGAAAGTTGTAGATTTGTTATTCGTCAGTTCAGTGATCTAAACTCATGTCCAAGATATAACTCAGTGGTTCCTCCTGTCTCTCTCCATAGTGTTGTCGCTCTCCATACCACCTGAATGTCTGGAGCATCTCTCCTTAGCAAGTGAAGTGGAGCAATATTCACATCGGGAATGTAGCTTGTTACATCATCTGGGAGACTGAAATGTTCGGATTATTGAAATATGCATGACAGACACGTGGAAACTTTATGAAATCGCTGTATAAAGTACGTATTCTGCATAGATGAATACAAATAATCACCCCAAGTGTCTATAATACTCTATAATACTGGCTAACACCCAAGTCTGAACGCACCACCGGGGAAGCCTATAAAATGTAGCCTAATTTAGGCTCCGATGCTGTGTGCGTATCTCTGCTCGGGGAAAACGAAAGCATGAGTATAAATCAAAATCATCATACTGTTCAAAATGATGTGATCCATCACGGAGGACACGTTGCCGACATAAACCGCCCTGGATTTGTCCCTCCTGCTGCTCCAGCAAGTTAAAAATGTCTGTCAAATTGATGCGCCGTGCCAACTGTTATTTTACGGAGGACTTTACACCTAGTAGGAGGTAGGTGTAAGTTTTAAGTTGTAACTTAAGTCTACGTTGTAACTATTTCAGTTGGTGCAACCGTTAAAATTTTAGTAATGCGTAAACTCGGACTTAGTGAGACTTTACGTTCAAACTAGCCTACGTTTGAACTTAAATTCAGCTGGTGCAACTGGCTGCTGTTCTTTAGAGTTCCAAAACAAAAACAGCCAAACAATCACACTGTGAATAGAAAGACCTATACACCATGATTTGTTACAAATCAATCAGCTGTAGTTAAGATTTGCACTAAATGATGGTGTAAATATACTGTAGGTCTTTTTGGAAACATGACACAAACATGACAGCGTTCACCACCTCCGCCCACACTCTCTCCATCTGTCCATCTCCTCTTCTATTTCTGGTCCAGCATCCCCCTAACCTACTCTCCCCCCTCTCTCTCTCTCTCTTCCCTCTCTCTCTCTCCCTCTCTCCATATCTCTCCCTCTCCCTCTTTCTCTCTCGCCCTCTTTTCGTCATGATGAATACACAACAAATTGATATCTGCATGTAAATTATAATTAGACGGAACTCATCAGAGTAAACTGACTTGAGATGCTGGGAACTATGCAATTATGTGCTCAGCCCCGTCAATTCATTATCAGACATGTACTTGCGAACACACGCGCGCATACACACACACACACACACACACACACACACACACACACACACACACACACTCACATGCAGACACACTCGCGCACACATGTTCATTCAAAGCTTTTTAATCCTAAAATCCATCTGAAGCTATGAAGCCCCATGAGGTAGAGCCATTATTTTCTCATTATGACAAAGTAATTAGTACTTTGTTGTCTATATCAGTGCTTCTCAACCTTTTTAACTCACAACTCTCGAAAACAAAGGGATGCTTGCTCTCTACATGACTTTTTTCTTCTGTCGTTTACCCTTTTCAGCCTATTACACTTGATTAATTATTAGAGGAAGAAACAAACCCAACAAGGAACAGAAACCAGAAACAGCATTTATGACAAAGACAATATACTTCATCACCTCATAACCCATAAAAATGATCTCTCTCTATGTGATTAAGCTCCTGAGCAGGTAAATCATACAGTTGTGTAACTATAACTATACAGTATGGCTTTGTTTGCTATCCGTATTCAAACAATAAGCACATAATGCCACCATTTACAGCGCGGATTAAACGTTACCACAGATTCCACTGCTGGTTTAATCAGGTTTGTTGGTGGTTTTGCGTCTGACCTTTGACCTGCAGCGCTGTGCGGTTGTCTTGCTGTCTGAAAAGCGACGAGACAAGAGGTCAGAGAGGTGAACAGGAGAGAGAAAAAGAGAAAGACAGGGAAAATAAACACCTGAGCACTGGAGGAAGGGCAATGTTGAAAAAGCGCATGAGAATGGTAGTGGATGGGAATGGAGGCAGGAGCTCTATATGGAAGGAAACAGACTGCAAAAGATGAAATGTAGGTCTGAGGACTTTTGTATTTTTATACCATATTGAGTGTATTTAAAGCAGTGGTGAAAAGTAACTAAGTACATTTACTCAAGTACTGTACTTAAGTACAATTTTGAGGTGCTGGTACTTTACTTGAGTATTTCCATTTTATGCTACTTTATACTTCTACTCCATTACATTTCAGAGGGAAATATTGTACTTTTTACTCCACTACATTTATTTGACAGCTTTAGTTACTAGTTACTTTGCAGATTTAGATTATTAATACAAATGATCAATCAACTAATAAATTATGATATATTTGTATAGGTTAATCTACCCAGCAGTATATAAAGTAATTAAAATTAGCTCCACCTTTACCAGCTGCAACATTAAAGTGATGAACACATTAATGCATCAATAATTATAGTCCAATAACATGATATATATGATTCTGAAATGGGCCATTCTGCATAATGACTACTTTTACTTTTGCTACTTTAAGTATATTTTGATGCTAATACTTTTGTACTTTGACTTAAGTAAGATTTTGAATGCAGGACTTTTACTTGTAACAGAGTATTTTTACACTGTGGCATTGCTACTTTTACTTAAGTCAAAGATCTGAATACTTCTTCCACCACTGATTTAAAGGAACACACTAAGGTTTTGGGAGGTTCCCCCGTTGGTCCACTTGCCTTTTAAGTGTTGAGAACATAGACACCAAAATCATCCATGAGTCCCTAGTAGATCTTTGGCTTCGAGGGTCCACCGGAACCACATTTGATTCTGGTGTCTGTGTTCTCATCACTTCAACTGACCGACGGGCCAATCGGCCAAAACCTTGCTGTATTCCATTAATGCAAGTCTTGGCTCGGTGTGTGTGAGAGTGTTGGGTGTGCAGAGCGTGTGTGTGTATTAGTGTGTATGTCTGTTTCTGTCAGACTGAGGGTGTTTTCTTCATCTGAATGTTTTTACTGCACTAGCCCAACAGGATTTCCTTGTGTTCTACCTTGGTACCTCAGTGGATACTTATTTACAGTCTATAAATGATTCATTCATATAAAAGTATGGCCAGAGGAATAGTAATATTGGAATAAAGAACTGCATGAAGATCTTTCCATTTTTATACAGGAGTATCAGTGACAGACATTGTGGAAGGTGACCGGAGTATGAATATAAAGCAGTGTACGGGGGAGGAGGAGGAGGAGGAGAAGAAGAAAATAAGAGAAGAGAGGAGAGGAGAAGAGTAAGGCAAGGTTGAGTGGAGGAGAGTTGAGAAGAGGAGGAGGAAGAAAGCAAGAGAAACGGAGAGGAAGGAGGGATCAAACAAGAGATGATAATGGGATCAAGAGAGGTGGAACAAGAGAAGGAAAGAGGGGGGAGGGATAGAAGTAGAGGTGACCAGAACAGGAGGAAGGGGGTGGAGGAGGAGGAGAGGTAAAGCGCGGTAGAATAAATGAAGAGAGGTGGGAGAGTTGAGAGAGGTAGATAAATATAAGAAAAGATGAGGATTACAAAAGAGGAGATGGAAGGGGGGGGGAAAGCTGCGGAACAACAGAGGAGAAGAGAAGAGTGGAGGAGAGGGAACGGAGATGAATGGAGGAAGAAGAAAGGAGGATAGAGGAAAAAAGGAGAAGAATACAGGTCAAAAGGAGAGAGAGAGGACATAAGCTGGTGAATTAACATGGCGTCTGCGGGCTGAGAATCAAAGCAGCGAAGGGAAGCCTTTGAGCACCAGGAGGAGCGAGGAGTGTCTGCTCTCGTGTGTGTGTGTGTGTGTGTGTGTGTGTGTGCGTGTGTGTGTGTGTGTGTGTGTGTGTGTGAGAGAGAGAAAGAGTGTCTGTGTGTGTGTCTTCATGAAGATGATAAAGGAGCTGAGGTCTGAGCAGGCCCTGATTGCTTTGAAAAGGCCGACTCGTCACTGTCACTTTGTTCTTCCTATGAAATGATAACAATAGTCTCCATATCCTTCCTTCCACACACACACACACACACACACACACACACACACACACACACACACGCCAGTCCATATCATTTGGGGACTCGCTGTGATGTGGGTCTCCATGGAAACGGCAACAACTTAGCGCCGGCTGATGTATAATGACAGTGAGCATGGCACCTGAGGCGAGAGAGAGGGAGGGCAGGGAGAGAGAAGGAGAGGTGAAAGAGGGAAACAGAGGAGAGAGAGAGAGAGAGAGAGAGAGAGGCCGAGTAAGAAGGTGAATGAGAGAGAGGGAGAGAAAGGAGAGGTAACACTGCAGACCGACTCCTGGGTGGGATTTAACATGTACGCATGTGGGTAGCTAGTGGGCAGATATATTCAATTAAAGATATATTATTATATAAGCACTCTGGTTTCCTAGTCTGGAGTTATTGTAATTTTGTTGCACATCTCTTGCTGTCAGCCTTCCCTGGTGCATATATGCTACATGCAGTAACACCTTAATGTAATAACCTGCAGCATTTTCATAGGAATAAAGGTCTGTTTTGCTACTCTCTATATCTCCAATTAATGCAATAGTGTCAGTTTGGTCTTTCCTATAAGAAGTAACAGCAGTTTATTTGGAATAAATGGAAGAAGAGTTAGCACGAGAAAATCCAAGGGAAAAGATGTCATAGTACTGGACACACTGTGTGATTGACAGGTGATCTCTGGGGAGACTTTTATGTCCTACTCTTTAGACCTTTGCTGCACTCCTGCAGCACTCTTGCACCTCAAATAGATCTTTTTTTGTTGCTATTTTTTTTTTAGTCCTGCAGTGCTAATGCAGGATAGATATAGACAGTGCAGTATGTCAATTTCTGCAGTGCCTACCACTGCAGGTGTGCCTTTTAGATTATATGCATCCAAAAGCATTTTAATATGCAAAAATATGTATACTTGCAAATTTGATGCTGATGTGACCTACATCTTCACCTCATATACCATACAGAATAGACAAAAAAGTCATTTATCATCCATTTTAGCACAAGTTGTAACCTTCCCTGTAGCTGTAGAGTAAAGCCTTTTGTTAGGAAGAGACTCATTATTGTGTTGATACCGAGAGGCTATTTTAGTGTGTTGGTGACAGCAAGGGGAGATGGAATCACTGGGTTTCTTCATCACATTGCTGTAGGAGGTGTTACCTTGGATATAGTGTGTGTGTGTATGTGTGTGTCTGTGCTTTGTGGGTGCATGCAATTGAGTTGATGAGCTCCTTCCACTCCCAAAGCTCCAGCTACATATACGTACGTCACACCTGCCCTGGAGGTGATGTGTGTGATACGTTGTTTTTTTCAGTCCATGAGTCATTGATGCTAGCGATGGTGAGTACACATTAATGATCTGGCAGTGGCAGACTGTAATTTTGTGTGTGTGTGTGTGCGTATGTGTGTATCTACGCACTGCTTTCTGCCGTCACGCAGCTACCTAGCAGCAGAGCCACACAGTGACTCACAGCCTTCACATCTGACAAGAGAGGCTCAGGTCCAGTTACCTTCTATCAGGATCTGGATCAATAAAACTCTTTCAGTTTGACGCAGTTTGTCCAAGAGTCTATATGCTCTCTGTTAGACAATGTGCCAAGTTTAGGTCTAAGTTAACTGTGTGAGTGAAAGAAACATATACCACCACTACTACTGCTACTGCTACTACAATGGTGACTATTATTACCGCTAGTTCTGTTACTACCACTACTACTATTATTGTTGCTACTAATAATAGTACTATTATTGCCACTGCTACTAGTAATACTACCACTACTTCTACTACTATTAATACTACTACTACTACTACTACTACTACTACTACTATTACTTCTACTACTATTAATACTACTACTACTTCTACTACTATTAATACTACTACTACTACTACTTCTACCACTATTAATACTACTACTACTACTACTATTAATACTACTACTACTACTTCTACTACTATTAATACTAGTACTACTACTACTTCTACTACTATTAATACTACTACTACTACTATTAATACTACTACTACTATTAATACTACTGCTACTACTACTTCTACTACTATTAATACTACTACTACTACTTTTACTACTATTAATACTAGTACTACTGCTTCTACTACTATTAATACTACTACTACTACTACTACTACTATTAATACTCTACTACAATACTACTACTACTACTACTTTTACTACTATTAATACTACTACTACTACTACTACTTCTACTACTATTAATGCTACTACTACTACTACTACTAGTGCTACTGCCTAGTAGTAAGTTTTCAATTTGTGTGTTTCTATGTCTATGTATGTGGTGGATATTCGATTGAATTCCCTGTCTCTTGACACTTTTGAAAAACACATACTGTACCTTTAACCCAAAGTGTAGTTTTTAGTCATCTAATTTTCATATCTTTCCATTTTGCAGGGAACGAGCCGTCCCCCTTGGGCTCGGTGGAGAGTTACAACCCGGTGAAGCGGCGCTGGGAGTATGTGGCGCCCATGCCCACTGCCCGCTGCTCGTCTGCACCCCTGCAGACTCCCAGCATGCTCTTTCTGATTGGCGGAGTCGCCCAGGGACCCAGTAACGCTGTGGAAGCCCTCTGCTTGCAGGAGACTGTGTGACACACACACAGACAAATGCACACGCACACACAGACACACACAGGGTTTCATGCATTCTAGCATAGACATGTTTATTCATATATGTGCATAAACAGACATGTATACGTGGAATACACACATTCATTGGACACAGCGGATGGTGATGGATGATATAGTTCACACTCAGATACTTTTCTACCTTTGTGTCCAATTGATGGATGCTGAGATATAAAAGAGACTTTTCCACATTCAACAAGCATTTTCAACTCGGAGCTGCAGAGACGTTTTCTGACAGAGTTGGACGAATACAAGATGAAGGACAGTCAAACACACCGCTACTGGCAAGGACAGAGAACTGACCGCTTTTCTATTCTAATCAGAGGAAGATGAAAAAACAAGCAAAAAACAGACACACACACACACACACATACACACACAGTGTCTGAAGAAACAACACGCCTTTGAACTGTCAAGCATTTTTCAGAATAAAAGCAGGGTACTTTTCTGGATATTAAAGGAACATAGGGCCATATCTGTTTCTCCTCTTCGCAGCAGTGTCTCTCTCCCCTGCTGCTGCGACAGCAAGTTTGGACACTTTTCTATGACCTTAGAAACAACACTTTGTTGAGTTCTAGACAGTTCTAGACATTCTGAGGTATGTGAATGTGTGTTTTGTTTTTTCTTTCGCAGTGTTGTATGTGTGAAAGCTAGCACCGCTAGTAACCGCTACCACAGTATCAACAACAATTGCCCTTAGCATGCGTTCGCACCGCAAGCAACTCATGAGCCTGGTAGTTGGAAGTCCGTCCGTTTTCTACGACCAGAGAAACGTTGACCGATGTTGACCTTGTTTCCTTCGTTTCTCAGTGCAGAAAAGTTGGCTATGGTTGAACTTGTTGGCAACATCACCCATCCGCCACATTACATACTAGCGTTGCTATGCGTCTACAGTACCTACCGCAACAGCATTGGCACTACAGCGATCAATCACCAAGCTCAAATCGTCCTCAGACTGTAGCACGGGGATGTAGTTGCTCGTGGGGTGAAGGCAGAGTTACTCACTCTTGCTGCACTGAAGCATCCGCAGAGATAACAAGTCATTCAAAAATCTGTATATTCTGTTACATTGTATTCCCCCTGAGTTTTATGACAGCAGGAAATTGCATTCTTTACCTCAGCCTGGTGTCAGCCAGACGATGGATAAAACGTGATGGAGGTGTATCTTAAGGTGAGGATACTTGGGAAACATTTTGAAGCAATGTAGTTGGACATTATTGCCTTAGTATAGGAAGGAAGGGGATTCACAAAACACGACACAATATGTGTGGATTAGGGTTTGACCGATATGGGTTTGTGAAGGCCAATAGGAAACAATATCTTTGGATTAAAGCTGCCCATGGTGAATATTCTGTGTAGATGTTTCATGTCTCTAAATTTGACCATTGTTATGCCAAAAGTTCCAAAAAAATTCAATGATTCAGCCTTAATATTAGTCAAGCCTCTGAAATGGCATATATGGGTCCAATCCCAATGTAGATAGCACTGTAGGCTACTATCTGCATAACCATTGAAAGTTGTCCATTTATTTTGAGGCATATTGAGGTTCCAGATTGTTTGTTGTGTTGCTGTCTAGTTATGGAGTCAGTGGGGAATATGACAAGGTTCTAGTGGGAAGTGTTTAGGTTGTTGGGTTGAGGCTTTGTGGGCCAGCGCTACAGAGAAAAGATGATGGAGGAAGAGCAGAATGTTTTGTGACAAAGCAAGTGACCTGTGGAAGACAGATGTGAGGGAGGCAGGACACGGAGGAGTGGCCCAGCACAGTGTGTTACAGGGTGGCATGCCGCCTCTGTTGTTCATTCCTATTGCGCAGCCTGGAGCCAGTTTTCATTGCTAAATTCTTGCAGTCATTCTGCTATGGCCTGTTTCTGCCTCATAATATTTTTGGTATGCCTTTCAAGAGCCTGTAGTCAGCTCCTCCGATCAGAATTAATGTACTGTAACACAAGAGTCAATCCTGGCTCAGCTGGTTTGGTCCCAGATGGTGGTACAGCAGTGAATTATGGGCTTCTGCCCAATTTTAAATCATTTACTGTGGAAAATGAAATGTAAAACTTCAAATTAGATTGAATCGATATATTGCAGTCATTTTTTACATGACAGCTAAGGTAGTTGACTCAATTTGTGTAATAATTTGTGTTTCTACTAGCACTTGCATTAGTGGGTGTTGAGTCTAGCTGCTAGTGCAGCATTCCTGTTTCCTCCAAATGAAAGACACAACCCCTCTCTGGCCCCCTGGGTAATGCAGGTAATAAAATTAACCCTAATAAAATTAAGGGTTTATTTTAATAAACAGGGGTTTATTTAAGGTGATTAAAAGGGCAAGCAATAAAATGAGTATTTGGACCGGAGACTCAGAGTAGGGAAGAAAGAGTAAGGCCATGATTAGATAGGAGGCTTTTTTCTCCTGCTCAAACACAAAGCGAAGCTGTGACTGTTGCTAGTAACAGAGAGAAAGAGCTCAAAGGGTGCAAAGAACATTATCATTCTCGTTGCTATGCAACACAAATTTTGACAACTTGCAGCCTATCTAATTATGGTTAGCTAGCTAACGTGAAGTAACAAGGGGGTTACGCTGTTGAAAATACAAATGGACAAGAGAAATTTAGGTGCTCTGCTTGCTCTTGAAGAAGAGGATGAGTAGTGGATTGTGCAGTGGAGGATGTGGGTTCATGACATCCTCCTATGGAGAACAGAGCATGGAGAGTTTAATCGTCTTGTCCAAGACCTAGATAGCGCCCATTTCAAGGGTCATTTTGCATTGATGTAATGCGTGGTGCGGCTGAAGTTGACACATAGTCAACTGCATCTAAAATGCACCATGCGTTTGGAGAAGTCATATTTCTGCCACGATGAAGCCAATGAAAATAACTGAACAAAAGGTGCAGGTGTGTTCAAAAAAGCGTCCTATGTGATCATGCCCCTTCTAAGACTCCTCTAGCCAAGGATCACCACGGCTCGACTCTGATGGAAACTGCATCTCTGAGTTATGAGACTCTCATATATACTCATACAGTGTCTTTTATTTTCTTTTTTCTTAGCACATACTACTGTCTACTAATTATCATGCATGTGGGATGCTCGACGGTGAAATGAGAGAGAGAGAGAGAGAGAGAGAGATACTACAGATTAGATAGATGGAGAGACAGAGATAAGACAAAGTAAGAAAACCAATATAAAAACCAGAAAGAGAAAGCTATCTCTGGCCCCAGAATGAGCATCCTCCCCTACCACACACACACACACACACACACACACACACACACTTCCTTCTGCACCATTTCATACATGTCTCTGGTCCTTGGCACACCTTGCTGATGGAGTCAGAAGTCTGTCGCTGTGAGAGTGCAGTGCGGCTTCGTGAACTCAGATCAGATGCCAGCTGACAGTTGGTTATTTCTGGGTGCTGCTTTGTGTGCGCGTAATTGAGTGTGCCGTGTACGAGCCACACACACTCATCACACATGTACGTATGCACACACATACACACGCACGCACACACACACACACACACCTGCTGGTATGCACACCCAGGCACAGACCCGCATGCTTCAACGCACACATTCGAGCATTTATGCATGCACACACACTCACACTCACACACACACACACACACACACACACACATACACTTGAGAGGCTTGGAGAGAATACAGACATAAATTTGTAAGTAAACAGCTCTGTTGGTTGGGGACGCTTTGGTCCTGTACTCCATCCATCACTGCTTATTTGAATCAGCTGCAGTTAAGGAGTGTGTGTGTGTGTGTGTATGTATGTTTGCATGTGTGTATTTTTGCATGTGTAGTTTTTGCTTGTGTGTGCCTGGGCTTGCACATGTGCATTCATGCATATATGCATTTGTTTATATGTGGGAGCGTGCGAGTGTTATCCTGATTGTGTGTGTGTGTGTGTGTGTGTGTGTGTGTGTGTGTGTGTGTGTGTGTGTGTGTTTGACACTCCCTCTCTTCTGTGAGCTGTCTGCAGGATGCACAGGGTCTCCTCTGCGGGGGCCTTCTGTTTCTCCGGCTCTACAACACAGCTTATATGCCACACTCCCGTCCTCAAGGCATTCTGGGACTTTGCCAGAGCTAGCTCTCTCTCTGTTTCTTCTCCGGTTTCCTTGCTTTTATTTTTTCGTTCTACCGTCTCTCTCTCCCTCCCTCCCTCGCTCCTCCTCTGACCCTTTCGATCTCAGAAACTGATTTTTTTTTTCCTCATAAAAGGATATTTTTCTGGCTCCTGACCTGACATACGTGTCAACAATACTGACAGCAACAGCTCACTCACGGGCCTGAAATCCTTCTACTGCTCCTGACGACGGGTGGAGAAACACGTTAGAACGACAGAGCAGGATGCTTCAGTACAGTTAAAAGCGAACTGTGCGCTTGATGTGCGGATGATACACAAGGAAATGTATATGTAATGTGTAAATGTGTATGTAAATGTCTTGGAAGCCAATATGGAATAACGATATGGATTGATGAGCAGAGTGTGAGGCTAAACCTTTCAAACCGAGTCTTGGGTCAAAGACGTTTAAGAACCCGAGGCATAGGGCAATTTTTTCACGCAATAAGTGCCCTAACATTATTACATTGGTTTTTACAGTAAGAACCTATAGGGCATATGTTGACTGGCAACAGATGTACGAGTCCTACATTGACTTTTAGCCACATTTTTAATGTCTGGAGCAAACTGACGTGATTGGCATCGCCCCCAAAAGTTGCCTTGTGTTGTCATTACCTCTCAGACATTTGCGGACATGTGCCCTTTTACCCCAAGAAACATACAGACTCAGGTTCTGACGGAACAACGGAGGGCCGCATTCAGAACAGTGCAAAGATGCTGAATTTACACCGCACCCTGCGCCTGCCAGTACTAAGGTTTTTATGAATCAAAGGTCAATGCAGAACTGTGTCTTAATTTTTGACCATGAAAAGCCTCTCGATCTGTTGCAGTTTTTTTTTTTTTTTTTTTTTTTTGTGCGGGCCAAATTTGAACAGTTCCCTGGGCAACAGGGAACTGCGTCAACACCCGCAGGTAGCATAGATGTGTTCCTCTTACATTAGCATAGCCATGTCTTGTTTTTGTTGTTGTTTTTTTTTTTTCTTTCGGCCTAAATGTTGTAGTCGGGAAAAGTATCCCCGTTCCCCACATCCCCCTTGATTATTCTTGATTGGATTTTAGTGAATAATTTATTTTTTGGGTTGATCGTTCATGTCCGTTTGTTATTTTACCCTCCGGTTCTTTGTGTTGTGGTTTGAGGTTGTGAGGTAACAGGTTCGTCGTGGTGTCGTCCAGATCCGGGCCGCGTTCCCCAAAGTGTTTGTCACCAGTATTCCCCCTTGCAAAGCTTTGCTCGGGCGGTTCTTGGGACTAAAAACGGTCCATATTTTTTAAAAACTCCTGGCAGTCTCAAAACTCTCAATTGGCTCAATTATAAGTTTGTGGTGCATTCCAAATCAGCTCAGACAAAAACATATTCAAAAGTGGAAGCGCACACTAATTGGTCCAATTAAACTATCAGTTATCAGGGGTATGCTTGCACCAAAATGTGTTTTGGTGCAGTAATGAAGTACAGTAATTGAGGAGGTGGGTATACAGTACAGTAGATACTGTAACCCCACCATCTAATATATTGTTCTTAAGCAGTATGCCTCACACAAGAAGGTGGATATACTCAGAAGAAGAAAGTAGGTGTGCCTGTACTTCATATACTTACTATACATAGGATAACTTCACCTACACTAGTGGTTCTCAACCTTTTTATTTTGCAACCCCTAAAAAGAAAACAGCAGAACCCTCTTTTACAAGTGTAAATGTGCAAGAGGGTGAATTTTAACACTACAATGGTTACTTTTTAATCATTTGAATAAACCTAGAGGCTTTAAATAATCGTTCTGGCTAGGAAAAATAATGCTTTTGTTCGCAAAGATCATTAGAAATGTACTTTTTTCACGTTCTGTAAATCATCTCACAACTCGCGCAGATTGAGAACCGCTGGCCTGTGATTTTGACCGCTGAATTCTAAGAGGCTTTCTGTGTTGTTCGTGCAGACATTTTGGGAAACGCAGCCCCAGAATCGCTCTCCTGGTCTGGTCTCTCTCGCTGTACTGTGCTGTTTCCCTTCAGTGAATAACATGGTGAAAACCTGGTGAACTGCTTTGTGATCTCAATGGATCGGCATCGCCCTGTGTGCTCTGTGTGTACAAATGTGATTAGGGAGGTTTACTGAACTCGGTGTGAAGCAAATGTAAAAAAAAAAGTAAATGTAAAGCAGGGCTCGACTGACTCAGACACCGAGGTTTGTTTGTGCGTGGGGAGAAATGTGCGGAAACACTTTAGTGTAAAGCGGTAAAGAGTCAAATATATTCTTATTTATATTTAAGCCGGTACACCTACGTAGTTTTATTTTTATAATTAGAGGCACATAGACATTCAGTCATGGACGCTCACGCAAACAGACACACACACACACACACACACTTAATACTGTGCAGGCACTTAATTCATTCCCATACAGCGCTGAGTTAAGTGTCACTCAAACGACCTAATCAGAAGAACCAACACATTCACTGACATGCAAGGTGCTTATTCTGCACAACAGATACACAAAATTATAACATTATTCTTTGCTACATGGTAATCCCTATAAGAACAAACAAGATAAGGCTACTGTATGTTTACAGGGAGAACCGTTTTTTTCCTTTCCAGCTCGCTCACAGAGACAAACAGTAAACCTAGAGGGGATATGTCGGCGTTTACTGAGCGATTATTGTCTTCTCTGTAACAGATTCATGCGACGCAGCAGTGTTCCTTAAACTATCGGTCGGGACTATCTCTGGTGGTTCCCCACACAACAAGAGCTTCGGTGTGTTTTAATGAGCCTGAGTCCGAGAGTCGATTTAAAGCGGCCTGTTTGAGAAGTTTAAGAAGCTCTGTGGTAGAATATCATGTAGAGTGATGTACACGGGAAAGGCTGCCTCACCTCGCCGAAGCCTGCGAGTCACATTGTTACACCCAAGGGTGCGATGAACAGATTTTCCAAATGGAGTTCAAGTGGGTCTTGGGTGAGTCTGTTCTGACTGAGCAGCTGACATGAGGTTGTTTCATTTAGAGCGGTGTTCAAACAGCTACATGTGGACATAAATGGGATATACATGGATATTCCATCAATAATCTGAATAATAGCCTATAAGCAGAATAATAATGCCGTATGTAACCACCTCACATGGAATAGACCACCCATTCAGAATGAAATGTTATTGGGTATGAAAGGGGCAGCAGGCTATTAACCTTTGATAATCCACTCAACAGGAGAATATTAGCGGTTAACAGCCATGCAAATGCTTCAGCCCAATACTTTCTTTGGTTGGAAAATATAATAGTCTTTCTGTGCATGTTCATCACTCCCTTCAACACTCTCTTCTAAACATTTATTCTGGTTAGAAGCAAGTAAAACATCTTATTCGATCACTTTATTTAGCGTTCATGTATACAGTTCATTTGGACTCTTCAGCTGGATGGAAGTCATTGGGATTGATAAAATATTCTGTGTGTAATCGTGACCAACGGCAATGTGGCTTTCAGGCTTTGGTTTTCAGAGATAGACAGAGTCGTGGCTGTGACTCCAGTGCAGTAGTTCAGTGCCTATACTAAATGTGAGGTAGTGCCTCGACTATGAATTCTATTCTATAATAAACTATTTTGACTTGCTGTCTGATTCCATATATCCTGTGTACCTTTGCTTTTGTTCTGACTCCCAACCCTTTCTCTTCCTCTTCCTGAAGAAGGGAGGGGAGAGAGCGAGGGAGGTGAGAAAGAGGAGTGGGGGGTGAGAGAGAGGAGAAGACACAGCAGAAGAGAGGAGATAATGACAGGAGTGTGTCTATTTCCCTGCCTCTCTCCACGGAGGTGTATCGGGGGCTGTCATCAGAAAAAAAAAAAATGTCACCCGATCCATAATAGATGAAGCCGACATCAAAACCCACTTCAAACGCAGCGTACGGATGGAGCGCTCCTAGAGAGAGAGAGAGAGAGAGAGAGAGAGAGAGCGAGAGAGAAAAGAATATGAGAATGAGCATTTCCTTTTTTCGCAGCGGTAATGACTGGGATGTATGGCTCCGTGGTCGGCTGCTTCTCCAAATGAGTCTCCCCGCTCCCTCACACCTCTCCAAGAAAATGACACGCCAGATGCAATAAGCGTCACGGGAGTCCTGCAGGAAACACCGGCCACGATCACACCCCTGTGGCTGCTCGGAGACAACGCTTTCTACAGCGTTCTCCGTGTGTTTTTGATGCTGATCACTAAGCCGGCGGTGATCCGGCGCGTTAAACAAGCAAGTAATTGGGTTGGGAATGAACTTCGACCTCTAATGAATATTCACCGGCACCCTGTGCTTGAGCATTGCCTTTTTGTGCCTTTGGAACAAGCTACTTGCTTTACACACACAATCACACTATATAGGCTAGCTACTGTAGACTGTTTGAAGCTATAAACCCAAAGAGGTGGGAGGGAGATGGGAAGAAAAGGGACGGGAGACACTGGCGCCGGAAGTAGGGGGCCCACTTTTCCCTCCTCCCACCTTCTTTTTAAGTCGCGAATCACTGTATCCCCTCAAATGCCCCTATATTGCAACACTTACGGTAAAAGACGTTTCAATCATTCCCGCCCACTCTAAGACATTAGGTAAAATAAAGCAGGCATAAAACGGGAAGAATATTTACATTTTAATCCAATCAAATGCATACAGTGTACACTTTGGCGGGTGGCAAAATATTCCTGGGAAAATATTAATATTGTATTAATATTTATATTAATGGGAGGCGAACAGACGGGTCCGGTGAGCGAGCGAGCAACAGAGAGAGAGAGCGAGTGAGATACAGAGAGAGAGAGAGAGAGAGAGAGAGAGAGAGAGAGATACAGAGAGCAACAGAGAGAGAGAACGACAGAGAGAGAGCGAGCGAGATACAGAGAGAGAGAGAGAGAGAGCGAGATACAGAGAGCGACAGAGAGAGAGAGAGAGCGAGATACAGAGAGAGAGAGTGAGCGACAGAGAACGAGCGAGATACACAGAGACAGAGTGAGCTACAGAGAGTGCGCAGAGCACGAGGGGAGATTGTCCACTAGTTAATCGATCGCGGATGGCGTCGTTCTCTTGGACGGATAAAAAAATAAAAATAAAAAATGCTAAAATGGGTCGCCAAATATACTTTGGCGGCCGTTAATATACCTGGGCAGCCCACCCAAGTAAAGTCTATGTGTGGGAAACACTGAGTATGATGCTCACACACCATAGTCAACTTTAATCAAATAAAACGTAATTTCCCAACAACAAACTTGTGGCTAGTGAAAATGCTGAGTGGCTAGTAACTTTGGAAAACCACTACCCACAGTGGCCGGTGAGCAAAAAAGTTAATGTCAAGCACTGTATACCTATCTCTATATTATACCGCCACACACAAACACACACACACACAAACACACTTTTTGGCCCCCGCACTTCTGAAATGAATCCGGCGCCCCTGACGGGAGACACTGGTTGAAGGAAGACAGGAAAAGAAAGGGATGGGGTGCAACGAGAAAGAGGGAGGGTGAGACGGAGCGAGACGGCAAAAAAAAAAAAGATTCATTAGCCTCATTAAGGAACGTCTCCTGTATAAAACACGCCATACAGTGCAACCCTTTATTCCCCAGCCAGTCTGATTGCTGGGCAGACAGAGAGCGGGGTGACAGTGACACCAGAGAGAGAGAGGAGGCGAGGAAGAACCGCTGAACCATTGTTTGACCTAATTGATTTGAAGGGCAAAGCAATTATAACTGATGAACGCCATTCTGGGCTTCTATTGGCTGGCGAGGAAACATGGGGTTTAGGAGCGGCGTCAGGCCCGGTGCCGCGTGCACAGTTGGAGGTACTGTAATGATGGAGGTTGATCACGCTCGCGCCCCCGTCACCCAGGTGGTCCCTGGTGTCTGCTCTGACATATTCACAATTACCATATCCCAATTATGTCATGTAACGGCGTACTGCTTGGACTGATGACAAGCATGTCGTTGAGGAGGTGCGAGTGCTGATTGGAAAAATGACTGGAACACAGAAAAATAAGGTCCGGAACTCAAGAGGGGTTTTAATGTAGGCTTTGGGGAGTAATGGGTTACAAAGTTAAAGGAATACAACAAGAGGGCTCTTCTTCACGGGACTGGCTTTGATAGCTGCCAGGCATTGGTACTGCCGCTGCAGCACTTCTATGATCGCAGATGACATTTTGCTGTTGTGCCCAGGCGGAGAAGTAGTAGCTAGATAAACACCAGGAAATGATGACTTCGGGTCTGATCGTGCGCATGCTGGCAGGGTGTGAAATTCCTTCAACCGAGACACAGTGTTATTCCACAACATCATGAAGCTATTTGTTACATCTCTGTGGAACAAAGAACGGATATTACGTTGTGTTTAGTCTGCTATACACACACGAGCAGGAATCAGCATAATGTACACACCAGACATATACCTGACATATGTGTGAGTATGTGCATGCCCACACATAGAAAGGCATAGAATCAACCTACACTACCAGTTAAGTTTGGACACACCGCATTTTTCTTTATTTTTTACTATTTCCCACATTTTAGAATAGCTACGAAATAACACAAATGGAATTATGCAGCAACCAACAAAAAGTTTTCAACAAAGGCTTTGGAAAGAAATTAATACATAGGATCAACTTCACTATTTATATTTGCCTAAGAAACACATTTCAAGCACTTAAGCATAAGCCTTTAGATCAAAATGGCTTTAAGAGAATGAAAAACAGAAGATTCAATCAGGTGTGTCCAAACTTTTGACTGGTATGTGCATTAATCAACTTCAGATGCATACAGCATATTACACTCCTATACAATAGTTGGTGGTTAGGTCTGCCATGGGAGAAATTAAACAAATTAATTGAAGTGAATTGTTTTCCTTGCATTTCTCTGTACATGTCAAGCTGGTGAGTGAGAAAAGGCTTTAGATGGCTACACAGCGCACATAAATTGATTTGTCACCGAGATAATATGGCAAAAAAAAAATGATGCACACCGATGTACTTGCTAACACGGCAGGTATCAGAGTCCAGAGAATCCAGCAGCACCTCAGGTACGGTGACGTGAGCACTGCCTCTGGCCTGTCACTGCAGCAGCATCCCCTCCCTCCCCACGGGCAACATTATCCTGAACTCTGCAGGTGCCGTGAAGGAGAGACCTTACAAAACACGACCCCCCCCCCCCCCCCCCCCCTCTCGCCGAGGTGTCGGAGTTCTGGATGCGAGTGGTATGTTTTAAACCTTCGCTGCTGGGACCACGGGGATGAGAATTCAGGAGCCCCGCCGAGCACATGCTGCCCCTCCGCTCCTCTGCCCGGTCGACTCGGCCTCCATCGGGAGGATGGGAGTTGATCCGGAGGTCGCTCTGAACCCCGCCGACTCCCATTATCTCCTGCTTCATTGCTTTATCTCTCTGTGTTTTCCACCTTGACTTCACATCAGCCTGGAAGGCCAGGTCACTGATGGCCACAGGGAAGTGGCTCAAGGCAGGGTGTTACCAAAAAAAAAAAAAAAAATGGGTGGCAGCATCTTTGCCAGGTATGTAACCACACAAATCCAGCAGTGCAGGAGTGAAGTGGAAACTAGGGTTTTACAAAATGGAAATCTGGAGCACTCTCAAACAAAATTACCTTCACTCCTACATTCATAATTTATCACTGATTTTAATGAAAATCATTTTCAAATAATGACATCTACAGCTCCTTTTCCAGCTGAATTGATATTACTGAAACCAGTTGTGTGTTTCTGCCACCTACTGGTGTAAACCTGCTTCTGCAAGGCTCTGTACAACATCAACATCACTGTGTGGTTTTGTGTGTGTGTGTGTGTGTGTGTGTGGCGCTATAACAATCAACCATTTTGGATGATAACTTTTGAACTGCAAGTTATAGAAACATTGTGTAACACTTTATATGGATAAACCAATGTTGATTCTCAACCTAACCCTGACCTTAGCCTAACCCTAACCTAACCCTAGTTCTAACATTAACCCAAATCCCAAAATAAACCCTAACCCAGACACTTAATCGACTAATTTTCACACAATTATGAGCATCACTTGAACCTCAGTAGACTTAGTGATAGTCACTTGATAGGACGTTAAGTATCAACCTTGGACTATCCAAATAAAGTGTGACCCAAAATCCTTTGTGCACTGAAGTCCTTGGGTCATGCTATTAATTTCTGACCAACTAGATTTTCTGGCATTTTGAATTTAGTCCAAAACATATTTTTGGTCCTTCACCAAATTTGCTTCACAGCACGTCTGGACTGCCCCAAATAAAAGTTATCAATTGGATTTTTGGTAATCCATACTCCATTGGCCATACTCCATTGGACACAAAAAATGAAAAAAATTAACATTTTACAAAACCTGCCATAACTCATGAACACATTATGCTACCATACCCAACTTTGGTGCACATATTCAGATAGTGACTCTGAAGTTAACATGCAAGATTTGGTGGTATTTCACCAGTAGGTGGCATTATAACAATACTATAATTTAAATACTCATTGCAGTCATTGTGATTCACTTGAAATTTTGCACACATCATCTTTGCACAAATGCCCAACAAGATCTGACAGATGCAGGAGTCAATGGCATTTGGCCGATTTCCTTGGACCCTATTAATTGCTACTTGCTATAATTATTATTATTATTGTTATTATTTTCATATTAGATGGCTGAGGGAAATCCAGTGTGGTTTGGGAGTTTTTACTCAACAGTCTGTAAAACATGCAATGACACCTGCCTCTTCCTAACCCACCCAAACTAATTTCATTAGTCTGGGTAAAAAAAAAAAAAAAATCTCAGGGAAACACTGAATCCTGGTCATGGAAATCATCATATTTGAGGACATTGACTATTGACACAAAATATCGGCTATTGGCTGCTTCAGTACAATAATGCTGGTACTGGTATCAGCTTTCAATATACATTTTCAGTCTCATAATCAGCTGCTTAGCGTCAATTCTGCAGCATTTAGTTATGCCTTATTAATCAGTTTTATCACATTTCCACCACACTAAATGTAGCTTAGGACAAACGTATGTCTGACTCAATAATCCAGCTGGCAAATCATCTCTGTTGGCAACAAGATGCAAACACAGAACAAAACACAGAAAATGTGTTTGGGGAAAAATGGATTTACATAAGTCATGACCGGTTTTGACCCTATGGTGGAAGTGGATTGGCTACAACTGAAAATTATGAAAATGGTTATTTGGTTAATGCACTGAATATCCATGAGGCCACTTTGGCCTCCTATGATGTGGTCTGCAGTATAAATGTCACTGTCTTGCGGGACACCACAGTCTGTGTGTGGGGCCACTGAGGGTTATATTCCAGTCACACTGTGACATTTGAGACCCTGGACACAGGGGCAGCTGCTGGTGAGCGTGCCCTTTACCTTTCTATTCAGTTTGATAAAAATGGATCATAATAAATGGGTTTTAATGGATTCATGAACATGACATCGGAAATATACCTGAAACTCACTCTACGGGCGCAAATAGTAAATAAATAAATAAAGACAGTGTGAAACTGATGATTTCATGTTTCCTGAACATTCATCTAGAGTCTGAGGCAGAGCGAGGGTGAGATCACAGTTTCCTGTCTAGATGGAAGATTTGGTTTCAGAGATATAACCCAAAGGTTTGTGGCTTTATTTCTGCTTAACTGGCTCTTCCAGCAAACTAGTGGTTGATTTCAGTTGCACTTAATCTCTGATCACTTCACTGATAAACCTAAAATACTTTGTCAAAACACTCATGCCTTGAGTGATACACCACCATGTAAAACATTCATTATAATATTTCTGTCATTCAGAGTGAGAAAATTGAGCACATTTCAGGCCAATTCAAAAGCTATTTGGATCTTGCTTAATTAAACCACAGAGCAGCTGAGGTCGAACGCTAATTATTCACTTTGGTCTCATTTAAATAAGAGTTGACAGAGAGAGAATTTTCATTAGATAAACTTGGACAGCTGGGCTCACTGCCAGTTGCAGAGAAAAATCACTTAGGGGCCATAATGACCAATGGGGCACCTGACGGGAATGAAAAACAGATAAAACTAACAGTGCAACAGCACCCAGTGCCCTCACCACCCACTCTCACTCCTCCACAGTGGGCCCAGGCAGGCTGTACTGTATTAGCACGGTCAGAGGCTTCTTTTCAATTTCAGAACCCCCCCAACAAAATCATATGTTAATCATCTGATGAGAATTCCACTCTCCAGTTAGGTAGCAATGTTGTGCCTAAACCTAACCTAAATTTACAGGCAAGTCCATGCCTCTGCTTCTGCTTTGGATTGCTTAAAAAATAAAGAAAGAAAGAAAGAATAACAATAATAATATTAATAATATAATCTGTATTTATAGAACACTTATCAAAAGTGCTAGATAAGTACAAATCTGAGCAATAATTATAATACCTACTAATGCTAATAATAATAGTAATAGTAATAATAAACTTTATTTAAAGAGCACTTTTCTTAACAGTTAGAAGAGTTACAAAGTGCTTTACATGAATGAAACAAATAACAAAAATTGAATAATGATGATGATAATAATAATAATACAAAACAATGAATAAAATTGTGAATAAATAAAGACAAATGAAACAGCACAGGACAAATGCACAGAATACTCACAACTTAAATGTTATTTAACATGTCTTTATTAAATAAATAAATAAAAACAATAAAGAAAACAAAATGCAGTGTTTACCTAATGACACTAAAGACTTGAATTTAAAAAATTATAAAAGAAAAAAAACATTTAATACTTCTGGCTTTACAGCTGCTAAAAAAAGACTAGCCTATCATTAGTAATTGGTTTACCCCGGATACTTGCATGAAAGTGATTTGGATACACTCTTTTTTCAACTTTGGGTGCATGGAAATTTATTAGATCTAAAATTTCAGAATTTATTGTATGAGGCAATAGCTTAACATCTGTTAAGCTACCCCCACCCCACCCTTTTCTTATTTTTATGCTGCACTTTTATGTTTTGTAGCCTACTGCAGACTTCTTTTTGTGAAAACAATAAAAAAAAATGTTGATCACAGAAAAAAAAAAAAGTTTTTCAAAGTGTTTCAAAGGAAGTGCTGGTTAACGGAACTCATTAGGCAGCCGAGTGGCGTCGCCAAGGGATTTATTTTCGGGGAGAGATAGCCTTGAATATTTTTTGATCAAGAAATATACCCAAGTAAGTTTTACCATCCACGCTCCGTTTAGAGATTTGCCTTGCACAGAGTGTGGGGTACGTTCGATGTAGCGGTCAGAGCGGGCCGGTTATTTTGCGCGAGCCGGCACCGGCTTTAAAACCCGGCTTTGGGTACATGCCAGGACATAAATCGAACTCGCCTGTCAACGCTTAGTGGGATGTGTGCGTATTTGGTAGGGGTTTCTGTTAATTTGAATTTAACTAAAGGACTACATTATGGATTATTTTAATCAGTCAGTCTAGGTCAGGGGCATGGGTGGTAAGGGGAGGCAAGGTAGAGCCAGGGAACACAGTGTCAGGAAAAAACAAGACAGGATATATCAATCTTCTTCACTTTTTCAAAGGAAGAAGAAAGGGAGGATATAGTGGGTAAACGAGTGATTGATTATTCAAATGTGGAAAGACGGCAAAAATCACTCAGCTGTGTAGCCTACTGCCGAGCTGATGACCATAGTGTCCAGATAAACACTAGAGAGTTACGTTAGCTTGGACTGACACTTGACTTGGCTGATAGCTTCAGGTATACTAGCTACAAGCCACAGCGAAAAACGTCATGTTTCAAATGTGTTTGGCTTGTGCTAGTGCTTTAGGTTACCACAAAATGTCAAGTAGTGTCTCCAGTTTGCTAGCTAGTTATTCAGTGAGTTCCCTTCACATTAAACGTTTTCAATTTGTTTCCCTTAAACGTGAGAAAATATGTTTAAAAATTAGATTTTGAATTTGTACCTCTCTATTTACTAATGCCGGCCCATTCAGACTGTATTAGGCTTTTCACCCAGGCCCAGGCTTTTCACCCAGGTTATAGTTTTTTTTATGTTTCCATACCTAATAAACAAGCCAAAGTAGCTTGCTATTAGTGCTATTAGTACTATTAGTACTACTATACTGTTAGTGAAATGAGTTAGTGAAATATATAGAGGCTTTGACTGAACATAACTCATTGGATTTTATTTATTTTATTTTTTTTTGCAGTTAAGAGGTAGCCTAGATGAGTGATAAACACATACTCTGTATCATATATAGTCTTTAAAGTCTTATATAGTCATTAATGAGTGTGTCTCTCTGTTTATCTTTTGTACAACCTGAACTGAACTGACGAGAGGAGAAGAGGAGGACAGAGACACAGAGGAGGAAATAAGATAAATAAGAGAAGAATTCAGAAGTGGATGAGTGTGGAGAGAGATGGCAACAGATAAGACAGACAGCACACTAAATATATCACCGTAGGCTTGTACAGACTGAAGTTCAAAGTGTTTACGGCTTCATTTACACCCATGCATGTTCATGTCAAATGTTTTCCCGGGGGAGGATGCCCCCGGACCCGCTACTGCGGTTCTGTGACTTCCTCTGGTTCGAGCCCCAGATGTTATCAAATCCTATCAACGCCCCTGAAAGCTCCATCTACCAGCATAAGCACAACTTTGTAGTTTGTTTGTAGATATTTTCAAACCAAAGCAAAGGCTTCCATAAGCAACGTTTCTGCACGCGCTACCGCCCGGGGTCTGCTGGAGGATAAACCAATAACCACTAACACATTATAGGTTTGAAATGAATGAAGTTAATATTCTTGTTTGAGCAGACTGTGTCCATTTTTACGTCCATTTTATAGTTTTCATGTTGCCTTGTTTTTGGTAGGTGTAACATGAACTTGCCATTGTCAATGTTGTACCAATACCCAACTTTTTGATTTGATTTATTTTTGATTATTTTTAAAATAAGTTCCATATATACAGTACAATGTAATGTAATGTAATGCACCTGGTTAAAAAACAATCTAGGATGAAATGCAAGAATGAAATGAAGAAAGTCCAAGACTTATTTCCATTGTGGTCCTCTAGTCCAAGAAGGCTATGGGCATGAGCAGCAGTTGAAGCACAGTGTCAATGAATCAATTTAACAATAAATACAACAACAGATCAGTAATATACAAATACTATACATCTTATACAATATAAACAATTCTTAAATTCTACATAAAACCAAAATTGTCACCAAAAATCAAATAAACTAAGATGCCACTAAAATGGCTTTCAGTGAGGAATCTTATCCGTCAGCCATTTTTTTCACCATCCTTTTAAAGCTTGCCAAGTAATTTCCTTGCCGGTATGGGAATTGCACAAGATGGTTACAGACATTTTTCTTAAAATTATTATTAATGGAATTACCCAAGAACACAAATGACGATAAACGTACAACTCAAATGGGTGTAGACTATTATTAAATATCAGTCAGCATATTTATTAGATCCAGAGTTGCAGAAGGCGGGAATGGGAGATCTAAAACTCATATGCAATAAAGAGCGTTTAGATGCTGATTCTTTTCACAGTCAAAACATCCCAAACTAGTGAAACAGTGGAATTCCAAATTGTAAACTAATATTATGTTTGTGAATTCAATGACCCATGGGTATAGCATAAATATGGAAAAAAGGATTGAACCCAGAATGGACAGGTAACTGTTGGCCAGCGTTGACCTGGACTCTCCAGTAGCAACAGAGAAAGCTAGCCTATATCTTAGGTGTGAGAAAAATCATTGTAAAGCAGTACCAGAGATGCCCATCCAGATGCTCAGGTAGGAGAGAATGAAGTCAAAAGCTATGGTAAGAGCTAGGAAAACTACAACTGAGGATTTTCTCACATCAGCTGCTGAAAGCAAGCCATTCATCACCTTGAGAAGAGCTGTCTCACTGTCTCAACTCTAAACCCAAAGAAACAGTCGCTGCTCACAGCAATAACAAATTGGTTAGCTGTTTTTCCAAAACCGAGGACAGGAATGGTAATTTACAGATTGGTCTGTTATTTTATTGTTATTTTTTACTGTTAGGTGAATGAATTGGGTGGATTTATAATTTTTATGATATACAGACAAACCATTTCAGGAATTTCCCTAAGAAATTCATTGGGCAGAATATCAAGTGAATGGGAAATTATTGAAAAGAAATTTGACAAAGAAGCTCAAAAATGTGTCACATTTCTAAGACGATACGGCTAAAACATTGAAAAGAACCCTTGAGCTATTTATTTTTTTTTAAAAGGTCTTAGAAACATTATGCTCTTGCATTTCTTATCTTCTGATTTATATTTTCTCATGCCATCTATCCTTTCCCTTTAATGAAGATTTGAGTTCCTAAATTTGATTTATCCATAGAAGTAAGACTGAGAACACTTGCTCTATTACCGCAACGCCACGCTTCACATTCACACAGCGCCTTGCTCAAGGGCACTCTGAGAGCAGTTGTGAAAGAGTGTTACTCTCCTCCCCCACCCGTATTTTAGCCTAGTGATGGACTAGATTATGTGCAACAGCTCTCAGGAGCTCCGACCACAAAGCCACAGCCCGACAGCTCTGCACTGAGACACGTCAGTTGGCACCTGTAACCACAGCCTGGATGACACTCACATCTAAACTCTGACCCAAAGTGCAGACCCCGGTATTTTGTTTCCTGGAAAAAAAATATTAAAACTATGTCAAGGTATTTTCACATAAGGACAGTTGTCTCAAATGCATTTACAATTAAGCGTGGGCTTTAAGAAAAAATAAATATTTATCATTCACAGTATAAGTTGCAGTATAATTGAAGGACCATTATTTCAGAGAGTTTGTTGAATTGTGGCATTATAGTAGGCTATTGGTATTATTATTTCTGTGATAAGAGTCCAGATTGTGTGTTGTATCTGTGAATATGGCCATTTTCTGTACAAGTTAATAGTGTTTCCAGATTGAGCGAATGAAGCAAAAATAAGTTACATCTGGGTTATACTTTATAAGAATGAACAAAGTGATACGCAGCTAATTTTTTCAGTGTTTATTGGACATACTGTATATAAACACTAGTTTGTGTTGACTTTTACACGCTGATTTAACTTAACACTGACAATTTAAGTATGACAAATAGTCCTGTCATACAGATGAATATTGTTATGTATATCTAAATATAAAAAAAAAGTATTTTCCATGTCAGATGTAACTGTGTAACCATGTGTGCAGAGATAGCTTAGATCAAACCCGTCTTGTGAGATGAGGAAATATCCCACCCATCATCTCACTGATCATTGAGTGAGATAAGAAAATAAACATATAGCAGCTTTTGATCACTGCATTATTTACCTATGCTTAGGGATCCATTTTAGAGCAGATCATGAGGGACACCATCCTCTTGTTAGCAAAAATAATTCACAGCATCCCCATTGGTCCAACTAGATATTTGGGGGGAAATGCACAGGAAAACGATCTACCTTTGTGACATTCGGACAGGTCATTCACAGCTTATATTCATATTTGGCGGGAGTGCTTAGCTGAGCCTGAAGCACATCCTCCACCTTATAAACCTGTGCAGACCATCCCTCTGCCTCACTCTGCCAGCTGCTGTGACGATGTGGTCGCTCCTGCTGCTCCTCTACATAGCATCCCCTGACCTGGTGGCCTCACAAGGCAAGTTAAAGCTTTTCTCTCCAGATTTAACTGTCTATTTCTGACTAATGACAGCTGGACAGTGATTTAATTGCTTTAGCAGATGTTGAGGAAAGAAAAAAATAATATTCCATAACTAACTCCATAACGTGCTGCTTAACATCTGTTTTTGGCAGGTGCTTTTTTTTATAGAGAAATGTTTTGGAGAAAATTTCTTGCTGGAACTCAAAATGTTTTACAGATACTTAAGGTAAAAGTTCCTAAAAAGGGCAAGGCAAGCCACTCTGTCATCAGTGAAATACTACTACAACTACTACTACTAATGATAATAATAATTATAACAATGCTTAAGGGCCCTGAAAAGGCCTTTTGTTTGGGTAACACATGGTTAATTGTAAATCATGAATATTGGTAAAGTATTTATTCACTGATGATGAATTTGCCTTAATTCTTCCATTAGAGGTTCCAGTTTTCTACCCTTGTACTTTAAAACAAACAAAATTTCCAATAAATATGTTACAGATTTGCAGTTATTTCCAGGAAACTCTTTCAGAAATTTACAGTATCTTATCAACTCAACGAAACAGACCTTTTTTTATGTAACTACTATATCATTTCATGTTTTTTTTCTCGGAAACTCTGAAAGAAATGACCGGGTACTCATCGACTCCACCATTGAACTCTTCCTCTATTTTCCCTGTAATTAGTACATAATGTCATGGTTCTTTCCAGGAAACTAAGAATGAACAGTTCCTTTCTTGGAAATTATTAGGAAATTGCGGACCCCAAAAACTCTTCAACTAACAACTTATCTACCTGCTTCCTAGAGATGATATTTACGTCTTGATAATAAAGTGTACGCAAAGCAGGTTAATATCTACTGTATGTACACAAACAGTGTACGACGGAAAGTGACAATGTTTACAGATGTACATTTATAAGTACAGTGCTGCATGATAGACTACCAGGTCATAAACAATGGACTTATCCCATGACGATATCACCTTAACATGTAACCAGGTGACAGGCTGATCCTTAAGGGAGGTAGCAACCCGTGTGAGGGCTACATTGAAATCTACCATGACAACGCATGGGGCATCGTGGGAGATACCGGATGGAGCAAGAACAACTCAGAGGTGGTGTGCAGGAGCATTGGTTGTGGGAAGTATGTCAACTCCAGGAACATCCCACGGCCCAAAGATAAAACCAAGGTCTGGCTCAATGAGGTGAACTGCTCTGGGACTCATGACCAGCTGTGGAATTGTGACGGGCCTGGCTGGGGCTCCAGTGAATACACCACGGGCAGCTTGAAAAATATTAAATGTTCTGGTGAGGCTGCACTTTAATTTCAACATTGTTGGAGCTAGAGAACATAGATATTTTCTTTATTATTTGTGACGTATTTGCTACTTTAGGCATTTTTGCAGTATACATGACGCATTCCTTCAAAAAGTCACTCAATTCAAAATGTGTGTGCTAAAAGCAATGGTAATGATAAATGAAAATGTTATGAAAAAGGTGTGATAAATATGACATCATTATGATTATGATTATGATGATTATTATTATTATTATTATGTTGTTGTTGCCATTACTACTACTGTTAGTATTATTAGTTGTAGTATTATTATTGTTATTATTTTGTGGTTGTTGGATGTTTTCCCACAGCGCACTTTTGCTGTAATTTGGCTGTTACCTTTTCTTGCGCTTCTAGGTAATATCGATTTTAGTTTGGATGAATTTAGATGTGCTGGAGCTGTCCAGTACACCAAAACTACAGATGGGAAAACTTCTAAAGGCTACGTTTGTAGAGACAATTGGGGTAAGAGTGATCTACATGTATACACTTCAACTGAATTGTGCTCTTTCTGATGGTAGTACAGCAAGTGAAAGATGTCTGCGCTCTAAGGAAAAGTCCTATGATTTCAGAGGTTTGCCTCAGGAGCGTGGGTTCAAAAGCCACAGACAAAATCTGGCAAGAATCCACCAAGAACAAGCACGCTTTTAAAAAAAACAAGAAATCCAACTGACACAAAAAAGGGACAGGACAGTTACTTACATTAGGTGCAAAAGAGAAATCCCACATGGAGGCCAAAGGACTAACTCAGAGTGGGATGGCTGAGAGACAAAAAATGAATTAAATACAAGGAATGTAGCAAACATGAATATAATAACAAAAAAAACATAACATTTCCTCATTAAGCCCAGAGGGTTGAAGTGTTTTGAGGTAAAGGATCCCTTTGCTTTCAGGCTGTAAAAGGCGTCTCTCTATGTCGTCCCCTCTTGTGCAATGAATTTGCTCAAAAGCAATAAAGGTCAAAGCAGAGATGGGGTTGTCGGCTTCCTTAAAGTGCCTTACTCTGG
Organism: Centroberyx affinis; assembly: GCF_046629955.1. NCBI lineage: Eukaryota > Metazoa > Chordata > Actinopteri > Beryciformes > Berycidae > Centroberyx > Centroberyx affinis. Next base: position 26,049 of record NW_027281515.1, on the reverse strand, counting down.
GGGACTTCACATTGCTAAAATGATACACATTTCAACATGTTCATTACTGATGCTCCCATCAGTTATTATACTCTCCCATTGTGATTGCAAGTTAAGGGCCGCAAGAAATTGTTAGTCTCCTTAAATATCAGTGTCAGAGCTGTAGCAATTTTTGGGCCCTTGTCCATTCTGGGGTCCTTTTCAAAAGCAATTTTACTCTTATTATTGTTTTTTTTTTATTCTTATTCTTTATTACTTTATTTTAGGCACATGTAGCATCCATATAAGTCTTTTCTGTAATTTAATGCTCACTGTTAAATTCGCAGTCACATGCTCTTGTACCTTGGAATGACTTTGAATGGATTTACTTGTGTTATTTACTTATTATTATTATTATTATCATTATTATTATTATTATTATTGTTAGTAGTAGTAGTAGTAGTAGTAGAAGTAGTAATATTGGTATTAGTATTATCAGGTTTTACTATTATTATAATAATGATTATTTTTTATTTTTTTTATAAGATCGTTTCATTATCCCAACACTGGAGTTGCTTGATGCAATAGGCACTACTTTACATATTTTTCTTTAAATCAGTTTCATACCAGTTGTGGAAATCATTTTCACTAATGGAACAGAGCTTCGAGAAATATGTACTACAACTCAAAATAAATGTATTTATTTACATACATATTTACTCTGTAATGTATGTTTCTTCCGGCATAAAGGTCAGCGTGAAGCCAACCTTTTGTGCAAAACTCTCAAATGCGGCAACGTCAAGGAGATACCTGAACGTGGAATGATGAATGCAAAGGGTTCCAAAGGGAATCCCATATCTGTCCAGTGTGCAAGCACCGATAATGAGGAGCATCTCTGGCAGTGTGCATCTCAAAATTCACCTTCACGTTGCGACAGCACTGCTTCCGTCATATGCTCCCGTAAGTTTTTTTTTATCTCACTGCATTGATATGTTCTGTTTAGGTCTTGCCACGTGTACAGTGGTTGTGGTACATATAAGCATAAACACAGGAATGTATACATGTGCACACATTCACTCAGGCGCATACAAAATGGGTTTCTCACACACACACACACACACACACACACACACACACACACACACAGGATATAACTAACTTGCAACATGTCAGTGAATTAATATGTAATGGTTTATTTTAAACAGATCATCAGCACTTGCAGCTGCGAGGTGGGGACAATGTCTGTGCTGGGACTTTGGAGGAGGCAACAGGGACGGACAACAATGTCGTTTGGAATCGTGTTAAATCCTGTAAAAGCAATTTAACAAACCCTGATGTCTGGTGCAAACAGATGCACTGTGGTGCCAGTGTCAGTCATACCTGTCACACAGACCAAAATGTCTCACTGACATGCTCAGGTAATGCAACTTATTAATATCCAACTGCATCATTTCCACAGCAGCCCTCCTAGCAACTATTTGGTTGATTTTCACATTTGGTTCACATCTTTTTTTATGATGTTAAATGGGTTTGGAATTGGTAAAATATTTTTAAAATAGTGCAGCCTGCTACACACTATTATAGTCCCATGTTGAACCAAATGACATCAGGGCCTGTTTTTTTTTTATTGTTTATTTTCCTTAAACAGACAAAGTCAGTATAACTCTGAAGGATGGCCAGATGGCAAGCCACTGTTACGGTGAAGTACATGTTAATCGTTCTGGCACACTGTGGCCTGTGTGCGGCTCGAAGTGGAATGATAATAAAGAGAATGGGGAAATGGTTTGCCGTGAGCTAGGCTGTGGGAAGGTGAGCTTTCATTATTTCTTGTGAATGTCCCACAGTGTCAGGTTTGTGTGGCACTATTAAAAGATTTTTTGTCTTCTATGTAAAAACATAGTAGTAATGAGTTTTTCTAAACAGTTTCTCCATAACTTCTTCACCTTTTAGTGTTCATTGGGTATGTCATTCAAATTTGCGTAGCGTCTGTTATTCCTTTTATGTCTAAACTCTAAATGAAACTTGTAACTCAAAGTATCCTGCTAACAAACAGTCTTATTACTACTACGATATAATCCACCACTGGCAATTTAGCTGGGTGCTCTGTCAGCGCAAATCTCCCTTAGAGCTTCCCTACTCTTTTCAGGAAATAAATAAACCTTGAGTGAGTGAAATTGATTTTGGAGCTATAAACTTTGGTTTGCTACATATCTAGTCTGAAGTGGACCGCATTCACTGGTGTGACTACAACTTCTGACCTGAACAGAAAATACTGTTTCAAGATGTGGGGTGAAAGAGGCCTTAACCAAAATCCTAACAAAGCCACACAATATCTTGTGTAAAATGTAAAACAGTGCAATCAAGCAAATGAAAGAGCAACAAAGATACTTTACTTTAACGAGTGCTGGTTATTTAGACATTTCAGTTATCAAAAAGCTTTCTCATAACATGATTTTCAGAATGTCACAAATACTTATGTTTTAAATTTTCATCAAACTTTTCTCTGTCATGAATGTATAACACAGTATTCAGAGTATCATAAATGCTTTCTTCTAGATGATTGAGGCAACAACAACCTCGGGAGGCAGAAAAGGGATACTGGACCATGTGAAGTGCTCTGGCAGCGAGACTTCACTGTGGCACTGTAAGGCCAAGCATGACAACAAAGGTTTTTCATGCCCTTCCATCGCCTACGTAGTCTGTGCAGGTGAGATAGAGAACAGAAGACATCATCATATGGTGCAGTATGACGGGTTTCTTGTCCTGGTTGAGATGTACGATATCTTTTACAAGGGAGATCTGGTTAAAACCAGAACAACAATTAAAGCATTGCTTAGTAAGTTGAGTAAGATGAGAACTGGTTATGTGATGACATGTTGTGATACGGATGTTCAATTATATGTAGTTGTGTCTGCCCAAATGCATGCAGTTGATGGTTTATTGTTTCTCATTATGTTATCAAATCTCTTTCTGTCATTGTACAGCAAGTCCGGATGTGCGTTTATCAGACGGTCTAGGAAAATGTGCTGGGAGAGTGGAGATAAATCATAAAGGCCTGTGGAAAAGGGTTTACAAAAGCGGATGGACTGATACCAATTCAAATAAAGTCTGCGATTTCCTGGAATGTGGGAAAGCAAAAAAGTCCTCTGACAAATTCTCCCAAGGTTCAGGCCCATTTCTGGATAAAAGTTTGAGTTGCAACTCAAATTCCAAGAATATATCTGATTGTTTCACAAATTCACCCAGCTCCACTCATCAGGAGGCAATGGAAATAACCTGTGAAGGTGAATCTTTTCTCTGTTTGTCTGTCTAGCCATCTGTCTCCCTGAATGTCTCACGATTTCTCTCAATCTTCATTTTCATCTATATATGTCTGTGTACGCTAGATGCACGCTAAAAGGGACTCAACTGAACATGAAACTGGCCTTCACATTTCTCAGGGTGTTTAAGTGGAAACTGTTAAAAAAAAAAAAAAAGAAAGAAATCCACTTTATTCCTTGCAGTTTGGGAAACTATTTCATACAAACTATAAAAACAGATTGATTAATTTCATTGCCAGCTGCAAGATGGGAAGAGTACTGAAATAATTTGACTCAAGTAAGACTCCAGCAACAGTAAGATTACTTACCAAAGATATTAATAGAGCAATTTTGAAGTACATTATTACGTTCAAAATGAAATCATCAAGAATGTATATGTTATAGAATCACGGCACCAAAATCAACCGATGACCCATTTTGACATGGTTCTTGCAAATAAGTAATTGCAAGAACTCCAGAAGATATCATTGTTTTCACAACTCTTATGAACAACAAAGCACCAGTAAATACTATCTTAAGATTTCTCTATGTTCACACGTAAATGTATCCCAATAAATTATTTTAACCACCTCTTTTCTGTCTCTTGCTCTGTCTCTCTTTGCCGTCATCCCACCCAAACTCGGTCAGAGCACAAGGTGGTGTTTCTGAAGGGAGATAGGTCCTGTTCCGGCAGGGTGGGGATAGAGTATGCCGGGAAGAACTACTGGCTCTCAGGGTCCAGCGAGACGTGGAGCTTTCCGGCCGCCAGCGTGGTGTGTCGACAGATGCACTGTGGGAATGCCATAAATTATACCTCCGCCCCTCTTCGTACTGGCATGAAAAATGGTGTTTGGCATGAGTCTTACAACTGCTCGTCTGAAGCTAAATCTCTCACTGACTGCCCAAAATACAATGGAACGGCATCCAACGACAGTATTGCTGTTGTGACATGTTCAGGTAATGTAACGCACTCATTTTTGAATATGTGTTGTTTTGTTTTATCCTTTCTTCTGCATTGCATTCACTGTGCCAAAAAACTCCATAAGTGCTGTCGGGTGTTTATGTCACTGATACTTGAAGGTCAGATTTTTTAACTCAAACATGAGACAGCTGGTCCGATTGTTACGAAACCTGGAGGGTTGATGCATTGGACCTGTGTTCTGGCATTTTAAAAAATACACTGATTGACCTGATGGGGGCACCATCACTATTTTGAATGTAACAAAACATGGAAGGATGATACATCTTGTTACAGAGTGGTCCAAGGGGTGCCTGCATCATTCATGGGGGACAACACGTTTCACTTGTTTCTCCTTTGCCTTCATTCTGAAACCAATAATCTGCTGATACCAGTCTACAAACATCTTCATGACCCCTTTTGCTATTTGGTGTTTGATTTACTCAACAGGTAACATTACGGTGAACCTGAAACACCAGTGTTGGGGGATGGTGGAAGTATGTGTGGAAGGAAAGTGTGGTGGTGTGTGTGCAGACTCCTGGACAGATGAAAAGTCTAAGTTGCTGTGTGAAAACCTGGGCTGTGGGAACAACATCCAACCCGTTGTCCTCCTGAAAGAGGAAGAATCTGGAGTCCCCTTCAGGAATTTATACACTACGCAGCAGACCACCAACCTGAACGAGAGCAACATTGTCATAAACGACGCCTGTGTTAAAAAAACAGTCTCCCTTGTTTGCTCAGGTAACCGACACTTTGAAAACATTCATAATAACAGCAAAATATCAACAAATGTGATTATTGTTAGATTGCTATGCCACATCTTTTTTGTCAGCTTGAATGCCTCATGTCTTCCCACCATCCTGAAATTTCAGGTTCCCCTATAGCTCCCTATCCTGATTTAGCACTTACTGCCAATGTTAGAGGTATACTGTAGGATTCAAATAATATGGGCTTTTGAAGGCCAATATTGATACCCATATTTCGCACATAGCCAATATTTTGTGCCGATATTAAACATCTTTCAATTTGACAATTTTCATGCCCAAAAAATTACAAGAGCTCAGTGCTTCCCCCAGAATTACATTTTGGCAGGGTGGTAAAAGAAACCAAACTAATGAAATTGTTATACTTATAATAATATAATACTAATACTAATGATATTGCTGACATTACAATACACCATACTACAATACATACAATATATCGCTCTAACCATAGATTTTTATAAGGAAAATTACTAATACTAATACTAAATACTAATATCATTTCACTCGCACAATTGTGACATCTAGGTTATTGTGCAGGTGTATGTACTAAGGCCTGAGTAGATGCCACAGAGCGGTTTTAACTCTGTGATTATCATTGTTTTGATGCAGGTAGTCTCAAGGCCAGATTCCAGGTTTCCAGAAGTAACTGTTCTGGAAATCTGGAGATGTATTATCAAGACCAGTGGCTCCCAGTCTGTGAAACAGCTCTGGAAGGCCGCAATATCCAAAACACCATCTGTAGTGAGCTGCGCTGCGGACAGGCTCTCAACGTGCTCGATTTCTTCGGACCTACACCAGACAAACCTTTTGTGTCAAACCTACAATGTGATGCCAACAACCAGTCATTAGCAGCGTGTAGTGCTGTTTCCCACACCTCCTCTTGCACTCCTGGTGGTCTCCAGTGCTCTGGTAAGTGCCTTGGTATGGTCCCATATTGGTCACCCTCAAAATGTCTTCTTCATTAACACTATACTGCTCAGCCTGGTCTGAGCACGATGTCGTAAAAGGCAAATGACATGCTCCATCTGCTAATAGTGAAAAAATATGTTTCCCCACCATGAAAGGATTACATGGAGGAAACACGACTAGAAACGGAGTAATTTGACATTGGCCGATACATTTGCCTTCAACTTTGACGACTCAGGTTAAATGTCTGACTTTTGTGATAGTTTTCTTTCTCTGAGTGAAGTTTTCATTTCAAGTGTTTCTTATTTAAGCTTGACCAGAACTGTACCCTAACCTTAACCCTAACCTTAATCAAAGTTGTATTACTTGCCTAAACTTAACCATTAGTATCTTCACATGACAAACCTGTGGAAATAGCAAGTCCAATTTGTGCTATTGTTACATAATCCTTCCATGGTGGAGCAACATAATCTTTACATTATTTGTGTCCACAACACGTAATCTGCGTTTCAGAATTCTTGCTCATTTCACAAAATTTTGTGAGATTTATTATTACCTCAGACTCTGTGAATATTACTTTCACTGCTGCTTCTTGTCTTAGACTGGCGGAAGATGAAACTGATCGTGGATGAAAAGGCCTGTGAGGGAGCTGTGTATGTTTACAGCGAGGGAAAAACCTTTGCTGTTTCCAGTGAAGGCTGGACAGATGAAGAGGGCCAGATTCTTTGCCAGGATCTGAACTGTGGCAACTTTGGATCAATTAATTCTTCAAAGAAGAATTCCAAAGACACTATGTGGGGGAAAAGTTTCAACTGTACACAAGTAAATAGTCCAAGAAACATCTGGGACTGTGAACATGAAAAAAAACCCTTACTGAACAAGCAGCTGTATGTCTACTGTCAAGGTAAAACAGATTATCACTACAAACTACTATATAAGTACTACTATAAGTATGCTGACAAATGAATGTAGAGGCTTTGCAGTTGTGCCGCAAATCTCCTAGCAACCACATCTGGTGCTATAATGGAGGTCCATATTGGAGAACTGGCTGTGTGCAAATAATAGTCAAATATATAAAAAGTGGACTGGAAAAGGAAATATACCTGAAAGATTGCTGTGGTGGTGGGTGTAGGTAAATTCAGTAACATTATAAGTAAAAGTGAACGGACTGATAAGGTAGATTTGTTTCCAAATACAGATTACTGTGACACAGTAAAGTGTCTTGTCTGTAGCTCTAGTCTCTACTCCAAGACAGGTAGCTAACAAGCCAGCAGGCTAATTTAGCAAAGCAGCTGATGTTAGATGCAACTACCAGCCACTACTAATGCTAGCTTCTACTAGCTACATTAGGCGGTGTGCTAATCAGATGTGTTTACAAGAAGACAGTGATGATTAACTGATTATAGCTAGCTAAGAAGCTGACGTTTTATAAACACAAAATGAATCAGATGGATCAGTGGCAAATTGATCAGTTTAGTCAAAAACACAAAATAATTCAATCATGTGAATTAAATTATGTTGAGATTAACAAATTACACATTTAGAAATGCAGTCAATTCCAACCAAACACTACAGCAGCTGGTTTCACTGATTAGTTCCCCTGGTTGAAGGTGTGAAATCACCTTCTGTAGTGTTTGGTTGGAATAAAAACCTACATACACTCGGCCCTCCATTGCGCATGGTTGCCTATCCCTTCTCTATACTGTGGTGAAAATTGAAAGCCATACCATTTCAAATACCTGCAATGAGTCAATTGTTATTGAATCATGTATCATTTACGCAGACCTTATCATATCTAGTGGCCTCAGTAAAACTTCAGAAACCACTTCAGCTTCATTTGTACAAGAATAAAGACTTGTTCTATGTGACCCAGATAAGAGTGTTATCCCACATTTAGCAGATTGGGCTCACAGAGGATTAAAAAGCATATTTTTGTGCTCCTTTATGTTGATGAATTTTCATTCCTTGTTTTTTCATTGTTTTCCTTCCTAGGTGAACCCAATGTCACCCTAGCCCACAAGTGTTATGGTGAGGTAAAGATCAACGGTGTTGGGGTGTGCCATAGTAACTGGGACGACAAATATTTGAAAATAGTTTGTCAAGACCAAGAGTGTAGCAACGCCATCCGTTCTCAGAAATCTACCGCCGGGAGGGGTAGCTCTGCGAACCATGTCAGCTGTGATGGCGACGAGGCCAAACTTGGGCAGTGCATGACAACCAAGGGAAAGTGTACAGAAGGATTGGTGTCTGTTTACTGTACAGGTGAGTGAGAAGACCTATTAGGTATGCTATTTGGTATAATATCCACCTTTAAACCATCAAATAGGCAGGGTGGGCCACCCTCCTAACCCCCTGCCACCCTGCCTAAAGAAACATCATTTCTATTATTTCAAATGGGCTAAAAAGTGTCACAACCGGTTTAACTTGGTGCTGGATCATCAAGCAAAAAAAATTATTGCACTCAAAAACACATTTTGGGCTGCAAACATTCTTCAGTGCCATAACACCTTTGTGTTAGTTGTTCCCCTGCTGCTGCTTTTCGTCGAATGTATTAACATTCATTTTTGAGTATTTAAGTATTTACTCCTGGTTTTATGTTAGTAGGAGTTATGTTTTTTTCATAAAATGGAACCCTTCAGAAGACCTAGGGCTTAAAATTACCCATGAATGTATTTGCAGGGACCATGTCAAAATGGGTAATCGGTTGATTTTGTTGGAACACATAAAATCCTAATGATTTTCATTCATTTTATTAATTTAATTTTAATATAAAAATGTACTTTAGTTTTTCAGTGTTGCTCTTTTAATTTCTTTGATATGAGAAATTACTCATTTACTCATGCTGAGTAAAATTTCAGTTAAAAGTTTCAAAGTAACATTGTTTTTACTGTAGTCAAACGTTTTAGTACTCTTCCTGTCTGAAATGAAATTAAATGAAATGAATGAATCTGTTTCCCAAGCTGCAAGAAATTAAGTTGAAATTTCTTCATTTTTTACAGGCTGTATCAATTTCACCACCACAGAAACATGTGGAGGAAGGATTGAAGTCAGTTATGGAGACGGGTGGAAATCTGTGTGTCCCATAACCGCAGTCACACGCAGTCTTACTAAGAACCTCCTGTGTAGAAGGCTTGGCTGTGGCAACGCTAGTGCGTACACTGGGCCCGGCCTCGGACAAAAGGTAAACTCTTGTGTTGTCTTGTGTAAACTCTTAGTGAATCCCTGCTCAGCTTCCTGTCTTTTCCTGACCAATGTATTTGTATATTATATTTTTTTATGAATAAATTAATTTGCCTTTTTTGTTGTCAAACAAAACTTTCTATTCTATTGTACGACTGCGTAAAAAAGCTCAAGACAAGTTTAAATTTGATTTAAGGTGAACTTGGACACATCACTGATCTGCACCGAAAATAACAAGGACATAAGGCATTGTGTCCACCAAAAGTCTTGTAAACTCAAACCAGCTGAGATCTACTGTGACGGTAATTATGTTGTGATCTACTGTGACTAATGTTTTCTAAATCTGTCAGAATTGTTCCCAAATGATTGATTCCATTCAAATCAATTATTGTTTTGCTTACAGATCAGTTTATGTGATCTCACCTGGCTGATAATGAAATGACATAAAACTGAACTTGTTTCTAACATGAAATCCATTTCTGATTGGATTAATATGGCACAAAAAATAAATCGGCTTAATCAACTCATCTGACTCTGAGCGACTGAAACTATGGCAAAAGTAATGTGACTGTGTGTGATTTCAGATTATGTGGTCCCATCCCCCCCATCTAAATCCTACATCCTACTGATAGTGGGTCTTTTCATTGGAGGCTTTTGTCTGATTATGGTGATTTTGCTCTTTCTCTTTTTGCGAGGACGCATCCTCAGGAATGCCAAATGTGAGTATCTTAATCTGTTACAGTCTCTCATCTCTATTGGTAGTCATAAGAGATTCACCAGTGTAAAATAAAAGATTCAAAACAACATAGCAAATTCTGTTTGGCTCAGTGGCCACACTTGGATTATCATACTAATCATTTTCTTGGTGTATTGCAACTTTTTACAGTGTTTGAATGTGAAGCCTCTGATTTAAGTGATTGAAGTGCAATTTCAGTTTCAATTTTACTTGTGCAGGTGGTAGTTTTTATATAAACAGCTGACAATTTTATCACTTCTAATGAATTACCCTTCAAACTCAAGTTCAGCATTTCAATTAAGTGAATAGGAGACGAAACCATCTTAATTCTGACACACACAGTCTGATTATCCCAATGTAAAAGGAGTTAATGGTACCATTTGGCCACAAGAGGCCAGTCTTTCTGCACTCTGACAAAACCTTGACCACTGTGAACATTTCAGAGATGGTGTCATGTCCATGTGAAGTTTTTAGCATTTACATTTGTTCAACCTTTCACTGGCAACAAAAACTAAAATGACAACATTTCTGACAACCAATGCTTGCTCTGAGCCTGATGCTGAATAGATGCAAAGATGTTACAGGTTACTGTCTTTGAAATGTGTACAGAAGTCAAGGTCTTGTCAGTCATAATGTGTGTGTGTGTGTGTGTGTGTGTGTGTGTGTGTTTGTGTGTGTGTGTGTGTGTGTGTGTGTGTGTGTGTGTGTGCGTGTGCGTGTGTGTGTTTTACGTATATGTTTGTACTACTTTCCAGCCGTTTTTTAAATTGTCTTCAAATACTAAGAGCACATACATTTGCTGTATCGGTGCCCGAGTTGCAATAGGTTAGTTGCTTGCTCTACCATTTGGCCTAAAGTAAAATAGATATGTATATCAGTAAATTTCTAATGCTATTTTTATCTAGCAAGATTTTCAACAAGAAAAGAGGTGCCGTTTGAAAGTGGTGACTATGAGGATGTTGCGAGCACTGCAAATGAAATGAGAGTCTTCAGTGACAGGGGTAAGTGTCAAAATAAACTTTTGATCAACTACATTTTTTTTTTAACTGTGTAACACAAGCCTTTTTATAAAATGCAGTGACACATTTTAAACAATCAAGTGGTGAGAGTTAATGCTCTATCACTACATTATATAATGTAGGATTGGGCTGGTGCAGTGTTTTTGCTCATCCAATTAAAATAAATTACAATTCTTAATTCTCATTCACAAATGTACACAAGAAAATCCACTGTATGTTGTGATATATCAAACTTGATCTCAACGAAAAAAACATGAAACAAAAAACAACACAAGGACTGGTTTCCTATATGTCAAAAAGCTTACCTCTGTCTTTCCTAACTGGATTGATTCTAGTTTTTTGTTTTTTTTTCATATTCTTGGAAATGACCCTATGATGAAATGTAGGACAATGGGAAAATATTTGCCACCCACAACACTGGTGAAAATTGGCTGTGGTACGCTGCTGTACCTACTGAACTGATGTTTGTTGCTGTTTTGCACGCAGGATCCAGATCAGAGACTGCAGCTTTCACACAGAACGATGCGAGGAGCGCTTCCTCTCTTTCTTATGATGATATTGAAGAAGGGGACAAGGCTGCAGCTCAGCCGCTGGCCAGCGGACGACTGGCTGCCGTCGCCAATGACTCAGGAGCCGACTGCATCAACAATAACGCCCCTGCTCAAAGTGCAGGAAAGTTTTGAACCACTTTCATAACTGTTATCATGCACATCAGCATGTTAAAACCTTCGTAAAAGCAGTGAGTGACAGCATAAATTGCCGTAGTAGAAAGTCCTCACTGTTTCACAAGTAGAAATAACTCAAATACAAATATTGAGAATCCTGTAAATTCTCACTCTCACAATAACTTTAATTGTACGTAATAGTAAAATAAAATAAAAATATTTAAAAAAAATATGACAGTATATTTTATACAATACAAACTTGCTCTGAAATACTGTCACACATTATTTCATCCACACTAATATACGACCAATATTTTCATGTAAATAAATATTCAGCCATTTTGCTACTCTCTATTGTCACCACTTTAAATTATGTGAAAAATTACAACATTTTTATCACATGTAGCCATTGTCTGCGTTTCTCTTTACTGAACAGATGTGACCTACGAGGTGGACGACCCTCAGGATGGTTATGATGACATTGCTGCCAGCCCCGAGACCTTGGAGACCGAAGTTGAGGTCCACTCCAGCCCTGGAAACAACGCAGAGGCACCACCAGGGGCGGTGCGGGGGGAGGACGACTACCTGGAGCCTGACCAAGACATGTGAGCCAAACCTGGGCTGAACACCTATTTGAAATGAGATCCAATCACATTTTTAGGATTGATTGATCTGTTACAGTGGAATCAAATGGATGACTCCAAATGCAAAACCACAACTGTTAAAACCCAAAACTCATTTTCCACCCTGGTTTCAATTAATAATTGGTCAGGGACTGTCCCAGTTATCAACAGACAAACAACAAAAAATAGGAATTCAGAACACAGCCATGGATAAAAAACAAAAACAAAAAAAACAATTCTAATGTGTAATCTAAGTTGAAAAAAATTTAATAAAAAAAATCGATGATTTTCTATAGTTCATCAGTGAGAAAAAGGACATCATGTCTAGCATTTGTATATATTCCAGGGTCTTAAACATGTATTGTATGCAGAAGAAACATACAACTTGTTGTGTTCTAGTGCAAATTTGTGCACAACATAGTGATTATTGCTTTATATAATTTCCAATAAACCTGGATTTGGCTTTATCTCTTATTTTACATACTTTTGTGTTATGTATTATAGTGTTGGCCTGTCATCAATTCATGTGGTAAAATGTATGTTCTTTCTCTTTAGGCGTGTAAAATGGGAGTGAGAACCATGCTAAGGACTTCAATCAAAATGTGAAGTTCCAATTAATTTTTTCTTACACAGGATTTTTTTTTCTTTACAATGGCTATTGCCTGGTATTAATTTTATGGCTTTTATAAGATGTTAAAATGTGCTCATGTTCATTGGGATTAGTGCAGAGGCTTATTGACATCAGCACATATATTCTGCTATTGCATGTAAAATTACATTGATATGAGTTTTGTTCTATTCAGCATGTTTTTTAGGTATTTTACAAGAATTTGATAAGAAATGGGATGTATATAGTTGAGTTTGTATCATATTAATATTTTATTAAGTAGATGTATTTTTTTCTCCAATGGTTGCTGTCTGGTGTTATAGATGTTAAAAAGTGTTCAGGCCTATGATATCAAGATTGTGTCCCTCAAAACATATTTGTGTACCATGAAATTCCTCCATAAAAAAGAAACAGAAACGGCAAAAAATTTAAAATATCACCTACTCTTAAATGTGTAGAACAGCAGCTGATAACCTAAAGTCATAATACCACATGCTTTGATTTTATGTTCTATTTTTTACTTAAGTTGAATAAGCTTAGCTATTAATCTGTATTGCCATTATTTGAATATGTTTATTATGTTGTCACCTTTAAAATGACATAGCAGTTTGTTTTCATCCAATAGCCTTTTGTGATGTTTTAGAAGAATCTGATAACAAAATGGCTTCATAGGGTTGAAATTTTTATGTTTTATGTAACACATTGAAAATTATTAAAGTAGCCTTTAGATGTCTGGTTTTTCAATGTTTTTCTCCACATTATTAGATGACATTTTACCCTTCATACAGTTGGTGTACACACCAGTAGCAGGTAATAGTAGGTAATTATAAATTAGTATAGTGAAGTATGTGTTGTTAAACAGGCAATTAGGATCCTTAAAGTTCAATCATATAGCTGTAATATCTACTGTATTTATTCATTTACCTCTTTTACAAGAACTACTGAAGAAAAAGACAGCAAGCACGTTGTGTTAGTGTCAGTTATCATTGTCAGTGTTGGTAAAGATGCCGTATGTCTTGCTGTTTCGTGTTAATCTTTGAAGTCACATTTCAGTCTGATGAACGCATCAGCTGCGCAGCGGTCAGTGTGCGTGTCTATGGAGTTATGAGCAATATTGTCGTCTTGAAGAAACCTTTGAATTAGCACATTCAAGATGTGCTAAACATGTATTTGTTAATAGCAGTGTATTTGGACAAAAATCCATCACCCAGAATTTGTGTTTACTGTATGTTAACACTCCCATACTCTCTATCTAGTAATGCCAGGCTGGGTAGCACATCTTCCTCAGAGACACCTGGACTTTGGAAATTGCTCTGATGTTGAGTATCAAACTGTATGTTTTTTGCCATTTATAGTTTGATACACAGCACAATGAGCCATTTCCAACACAAGACATGGTCTGTAGAGAAATACACAACATCAGGTTACTAAACATTCATCCGATTCAAAGTTACTTGATGCTGCCTGCTATACTTCCTGTAAATTCAACCATGCAGTTAAATCTGTCTCCTCTGTTTTTTAGGTTGTGATTCTTGTTGTGATTTTGTTGTGCAGCTGCCACACAAAGCCAAGTAGTACCCCGGCCTAAAAAAAAAGGCAACGCGAAATCCAAACACTACAGCGCTGCTCCAAACATTTAGAATACGATTTCATGTCCATGCACTTCAACATTCTTAATAATCACTTAAACATTTCCCCCCAATGGTCAAGACATGCGAGAGCAGCTGCTCGCTACAAATGTTAACATGAGTAAGGCCATCCGTAAGGGACTGACAGACATGCTAGTGCTGCTTTTAAGAGACTGACAGACCTGCTAGAGACTGACATGTTTTGCCGGGAGTTATCCAAAGGCCAGTGAGATCGCAGAACCAAGGATATACCCAAAGGGACTAATTTGTAAGTTGTGGTCCTTGTGCGATATGTAAACATCACACCCAGCCTCGCTGTCAGGGGCCTTGCTGAGGGATCAGGATGTAGGATTAAGTCTGGTGGAGGGTTGAAGCTGAAATAGACACAGGGCAGACATAGCGATACGTAAGGGAAAGGGGTAACATTTTCATTCTGGCTTTTAAGCCACTTAGTAGCCACTTCTCCACAGCAAGACCAAGTGGAGCTCAGCAGGGCCAGAGGGATATCATAGTCCTTAAAACATAAATTGAAAAGCGATATCATGTATTTGAAATTATAATCCAGGTGATAAATCATCTGTGTTGACAGCAAGGTGGGAAAAGAGGCAATGTTTTTATTTGTTTTGAGGGAAAGTGTCATGACTAATAAGTAGGGACTGATTAGCACTCTTTGGACACGTAATGGGAACCAAGCAACTGAGGCTAATGCAGCACTCTAGGAATCTTCACAGTGACACTCTTGACTCTTTTTCCACCTGGCATTAATGTGCATCCTGGGTGATCGAATTGTAATCAGATTGAGCAAAAACACATAAAATCTTAAGTGTACATGCACCCAAGATGCTGTGAATATCCGCAGTGAATATCCGGAGGTGGTCAGTGATGGATTTGACCACATTAACAACAAAGTGCAAATGCAATGTGTCTCCAATTCACATACAGTGACTACAGAAACATAAATAAACTTGGGAGAGCACATCCAACCAGGGAGCTTAAGCAGATTAAATAGGTGGCAGGCAACTCGGATAGTAAACTGTCAAAAATAGATTGTAAGCATACTCTTGGATGGAGTACAAGCAAGATGAGGCATTTACTGTCAGTTTTAAAGGATGCAATGTTATGAGAGGAAGTGACGTGCGAGGTCTGCATTTTACGAATCAGAATTCAATGTGTATAACAGAGTTGCATTTTAATATATCTGGACACAATCGGGATAGGAGACATGTTAATGCCAGATCTAAAGGCAATCTCTGACACACCTGTATCTTAATGTGGATTTCACTTTGAGTCTACAGTCATTCCACATCATTCCAGGCCAAAGGCTCAATGGTTGTAGCATCACTGTTACATCTTTTGGATGTAACTTTCAATATTCTGGAAGTACGAGGAACAGCTTGTCTTGAAATGGGCCCATCCTCCGACACCTTTGGCCAAATGTTCATAACCTCATGTTTCAAACATTCATGCCAAACACTCTGACCTCACTCCACTGCTAACACCATTTGCCGTGGCTCTCATGGGCCACATTTTTTCAAACACACATGTGAGTTAGTGGATCTGAAAGTCTGTGAAATGATAAAGTTTATTTAGCCGCCTCATGCTGGCTTTTTATGGAGGTAACAGGCAGACAAGCCCTCGGCTGTGAGAAAGGCCCCAGTTGTGGTGATTTTCCATAACAGACAAGCTGTATTATTAATAGTGCTCCCATGTGTATGGTGCCATCCAGAAAGCCCTGCTATCTTGTCTAAGGCTGTGTGTGTGTGTGTGTGTGTGAGGGAGGGAGAGATAGACAGAGAGAAAGGGGAGAGAGAGAGAGCACTACAGGCTGGGTGATGTAATCCCAATGGGAAACACATGGCATCATAATGTATGGTTAGCCTTTTGTTTCAACATGGGCTGCACACATGGCCGTGACAAATCATATGATGGACATCTCCCATTACCTCCAAACATGAAGCTCCATGATGAAAACAATATTTCACACTAAAAAATATGAAAAAAAAAAAAAAAAAAGATTTAAAAAAATTCTTGCATCTGTACTCCAGGACACAATCTATAAATGTGTATATAATGAATGATAAGCAGATAAGTAAAGAAGTTCCTCTGCAAAGCAATTCGAATTTACATTGTGCATGCAGTCTAATGCACAGAGCTTGTACACAAAAGAGGCAATATTGTAACTAAATGTAAATGCTCATTAATGACAATCTGCAAGTGAACTCAGCATTGGAGAGACTCCCATCTTGCAATTCAGTTAATGCCAAATGCATATGCACAAGGACGAGTGTATCTTTATATCACTGTACATGATGATTTACGAACGTGGTTTATAGTACTCATGTATTAGAAACATGACAACCATGCAGATAAGATACAGGGGAAAGTCCATGATGGTGCAGTCTTTCATAGCAGTTAAATCTATAGCACGCAAAGAATCTTTATCGCTGGATCTTGTGATGATAAGACTTATGATTCAGATGGAGTTTCCTGGAAATGACATAATTAACTGTTTACCACGAAGAGCTGTAATTTACAGCTTAATGGGAAAGTACAGTAGAGAAAAAAAATCCCTCTCAATCAAGGTTAGGTTAGGTTACAGTCCTCTCCTCTGGGACACAGAAGGACATATCCTTCTGGAGCAGAGAAAAGAAAGAAGAAGAAAACAGAAGATGAGAAAAAACAGAAAGATAAAGGTATGTTTGCATTACAGGTCTGGGCGATATGGCAAAAATATCATATCACGATTTTTTTCAGGCAGGATCACGTTATCTTGTTACAGGTTCCTCTGTTCATTTTATGTCATTATTTAAGTATTTCTTTAATTTATTTAATATTGTCTCTTTTTTACATTTGCATTTATTTTTTATATAAGAAGGAAACTTTACTGAAGGAGGTACTGTTTATCTAAGTTATTTGATTTTAATTGTAGTTGATTGTTGTTTCAACCAAAAACAATTAATGTGGTTAACTTGTTTACAGTAAATGCATTGTCTGCTGGTTTATTTTGTTACTTTTCAGTACACCACATTCAGTATTCCACTTAGTACTCTATCACTTTGAATATTAAAGTGCAAATTAACACCAGACCACTCTTATGAGTTTTTTACCTTTTAAGATTAAAAACCATAGAAGGGTAAAAACATGCCAGGCTGACATCGGTATGATGTAAGCAACACAGCTACAACTAATAAAACTGATAATGGGTGTGTTAGATTTACAGTAGGTGTGCGAATGATCAAGCATTGACAATAGTCAATAGTATTGGTGGCGCCGAGGCGGTGGTGGGCCCCCAAATCAAATTCTGCTTAGGGCCCCATAAAGGCTTGGGCCGGCTCTGCTCTCAATCATCTGATTACATGCAAAAAACAGACAGTAAAGTGAAAAAGAATCATGCGGTGGAAAACTTGAAACGTTCACTTGTTCAGTATTCACATGCTACATGGTTTGACCCACGGTTCTTTCTCTCTGCATGCAGGAGCGAGATTGATGCACAGGTTGTCATGCCTAGTGTATATTTTGTTACCTACAACTGACACGCTAATCAAAATTTTAATCCATTCAACCACTAACTGTTTCCGTATTATGTGAGTGAAAACTTCAGCATGGATAGTTGGAGAGCCAAATGCAAACAAGGGGCTTGCTGTCGGGTTTACCCTGGATGTATTGGGGTATGACCGGCCTGGACCCAGCTGGACCCCGGGGTCAGGTGAAAGATGACCCTGGTTAGTGTAATACCCTAAATATGCTGCAAAGCATGAGGGGGCAAGCAAGTTCAGGCCCTGGGCCAAGTTTGGCTCTGCCCTGCCCAGGCCCGCATGTAGCATTCTGAAAGCCCCTTACCCGAACAAAAGCTGGACGTCAGTCAGTGGCGGACCAGCTGCAACAGATACCAAGAGATTATTCAATGTAAAGAGGTTGAAGGAGGTCAATGAAGTAGGTGAGAGGATGGATAAACAGAGTGAGGCAGAGACAGAGAGAGATCTAACTTAGGTTGTGGCTGTGGCTTCAAAAAGGGTAATGTGATATCTGCCCAAGAGGGTGGATGAAACGAGCCAGAGGGGATGGATGATGTTTATTTGTTTCTTTCAATCGGCGCACTCCAACATCGTGACCCTACTTACAATTTTATAAACAACGACATTGGATACAACCACCACTTTGTGCGGCATATGTTAAGCACAAGTGTTTACAGAGACGAGTCAATCGTCACGTGTGGACACACGGGCTGTGCAGAAATGGTAGTATATTTAAATGATTTTCAGCTTTGTGAATTGAATGCAAATGTTTTATCAAAGACGAATTGGTATGCTGGCTGGAGTGAGTTTGGCTGGTGACAAGGGAAAGTATGTTGATTCTACTGTTGTGTTGTCTTTTTTAAATCAAAAAGATTATCATGGAACTTTTAACGAAGGGCAAGGTTAAATATCTACTGATATCTACTACTTTTACAAGAACTACTGAAGAAAACACAGCAAGCCCGTTGTGTTAGTATCAGTTATAAAAACAATATATGCAAGTTAAAAAAAAAAGAACAAACATTTAGTCAGGAACCTGGAGTTCAGAAATGGGTAAGATCTCATTTACAGTAACAGCAACAACTTTTACTAAATGTTGATCAATCTTGATCAGTTCCAGGGAGGAAATATTGGTTTAACCTTGGCTTTAATTCCTTTACATCTCACATTCTGCTTCTCCATCAGATGTCAGATGCTTTGGAGTTGAGGCCAGATTTTGCTTCAGAGCACTGACCAACCGAGTTTTGAAGCACTGAGCAAGCAAAGGAGACCAATACTGTCACCATAGATTGTGTTGATTTTCTGTGTTAACTCAGTGAAGTCAATAAGGAAGGACCTGTGTAACATGTAGAGCAAAAAATTTGGCCGTCTTCTAGCTGCTAAGCTTTATAAATACTGGTGGCACTGAGTCAGTCACTAAACCTCAATGTATTCCACTCTCTGCCAGAGTACTATATGAAATGCCTGCGTTCAATCATCATAAGATGCATTTTAAAGAGATTTTACTTCCTTTTTCTTTACAAGATGTTTCATTACTTTTGCATATAATAAAAAAAAGTGGCAATTTTTTGTATTATTAGTATCATACTAGACATTAATAAAGCTACAGTGTGTTATGAATATCAGTTTGATTTAAATTAAACAAAAAACAACAGCTAGGCAGTTACAGACCCACAGTGGGTGGGGTAATACTGGAGGAATTCTAAACTCATAATGAATAGAATAGCACTCACCACCATATATTTCACACTGACAACAAATTTAAACAAAATTAACCAACAGTGCAACTGCTTCATTTTCATCCCCCAATAAAAATAATCTCCCACAATAATATCCTGGAAGTGGCATTGAGTATAATATTCAATATTTAATCAAAGGTACTACATGATACTTACATTAATAAACAATCAGCAGCTTATATTCTTAACAATTTCTCATGGTAATAGAAGGAAAGCCTCAAAATAATTGGAGCCCTTTCAAATATCTCACAATGCAAAATGCAACACTCATCATCCTTCCACCAATAGATATTCTAATATATTAGCTTCAAGAACTGTGTTGCATTCCTAGGCTCACACACACATATTTTTGATGTACCCAGAACAGCCTCGGAGGGGCTGAAACTGACATTCAGTGGCATGTACTCTCATATTTTATAGTTGAGCAGCACTGTTTACACTGGAGAACCAACAAGAAAACACATCTTGCGTTGACACAAATGAAGACCAAAGCAAAGATTAAAAAGCAGGGTCCACACTCTTTGCAAATGCTCCAATGATAGAAATTTAGTAGCGCTATAAGTAACAATTGAAGCATCAGTGCTTCAGTCATGTCAGACCTGCACATTTATGAAATCAAGCATCTGTGGAGTCCAGGCTCCCTTTTGCGTGATATAAGCACCATAGGTTGCATCACTGTAAATCAGATACCAGATACCAGGCACTTACCAATACACATATTGTATATGTTTACATACTATTAAGGCATTAGGACACTATAGATTATAGAACACTGCAGTCTGTAGATCTGTTATTAAATATTTGGCTGTTTCTCCACCTCTTCAGGCCCAGGATTCATCCTGGCAGCAGCTGGGCTGCAGGTGTTGCTGGTGCTGACTTTTCCTTTCTCCGCTGTCTGCTGCTGTCCATTCCCATGTGCCTTCTTTAGCCAGTCCTTCTCCACGTACGCCGTCACCTCCCCCACCGTGTACCTCGTCCCTGCATCCAGAGCCAGGAGCTTACTAAACATCTCCATGGCTTCTGGAGTGAACCTCCTCCACAATGGAGGAACGTCCTCCTCGGCCTTAGGCTGCTCCTCCATTTTGCACCAGTCGGCAAACTCCTGGTAGAAGTCGTCCGAGTCCATGCAGCGCTCCCAGGGGAAGTAGCCCGTAAGGATGCAGAAGATGACCACCCCGAAGGCCCAGGTGTCCAGGCTCGGCTCCACGCTGAGCGGAGGGGCGGTCACTTCTTTCTGGCCCTCCAGCAGAGCCACGGCACAAAGTTCCGGGGCCATGTAGGGCAGGGTTCCCGTGATGAAACTTATCAGGGTGCCTCTCTTCTGGGCCAGGCCGAAGTCAGCCAGCTTGACTCGGCAGCAGTGGCTGTCCAGCAGGAGGATGTTCTCAGGTTTGATGTCGCGGTGGACCAGGCCGCGGCTGTGGATGAATTCCAAAGCGCTGGCAATCTGGAGGACACAACGTTTCACTGATGACTCTGGGATTCCCACCTGGAAGAAAAGGACAAGGGAGGGATAAGGCTTTTTAGTTAGTTATGCTAAGGTGCTTGAATATATATCGGCGTGCATCCCTCTTGAGGTCATAGATCACTTATCACAAGGTTTACTATCATTAACTAGTTTGATTCATTATGCATTGCACCACATACCAACAACAAAAATAAACTATATCACCACTATAACGCAAGGTTTGTCATTATTAGTATACTCACACAGACTCACCTTGGGCTGGATGACAGCAAACAGGTCCCTCCCAATGACAAGCTCCTGGGCAAAGCCATAGTGCTCATTAGACTGGAAGGCAATGCCAAAGAGGCCCACGATGCAGGGGTGGCAGGACAGGTGTAAGGAGATGCAGTATTCCCTCAGGAAGCCCTGCAGCTTAGTTGAGGCTTTGGGCATCACTTTCAAGGCCATGGGAGTTCCTGCGTATCAGTGGTATTTCATTTTGGCTATTATTATCACTCTAGTTTTTGCATGCACACCACAAAAAAAAAAAATAATGACACATAGTTGTGACCACTTCAGTGAGGTTCTCAGTCCAGTCAGAACAGCAAAGTCACTCCCCACCTCCTTTCATAGACTGAAAACTCATCTTTTGAAGAAGTACCTCATGTGACTTTCTCCCCAGTGAATCATATCCTCTATCCTCTCTCTCCTCTAATCACTATGTGCTCTAAAAAAAAAAAACCTTTCTCTCTCCTTAGCTCTTGTATTTCTTTTCGTAGCACTTCTCTCTCAAATGGTCAAAGGAATATTTTCAGGGCGTTATGGGTCTGACCTCTGCACTTCTTGCTATTGGTTGCGTGTAATTTTCTACCGTGCTTGTACAGATTTAGCGATCAAGAGGTGCCTCCAGTCTCCTTAAAGCAGCAGTGCTTCATTGTTGATTGTATATAGTTGTGGACTGTTTTGGACACTTATTTGTTTTGGAGATTGGTGTGCTTGACCATTTCTTTTGACTTATGACCAAATGGAAAATTAATCAGTGGACCTATGAGTGTTCCTAGTGCTCCTGCACTAAATATATCTGTAATTGCTACATATTGAATCATTAATTACAGGAGACGTAATTTGTCCAAAAAACAAAAAAACAAAACTCAAATACAAAAACTTCATCCTTTAACTACCCAGTTATTGTTGTATTTATCCCAAACATGAACTGGACATGAGTTGACTCACTACTGTGTAGTATCAACTGGCGATAGAGAGTAGCAAAACGGATATTTATTTATATGAAAATGTTGCGGAGTATAACTTGAAAAGTAAAAGTCTAAAGAACAAGTCAAAGTGCAGTCATACCCCTGCAGCGGTGTGTGACCAGCAGCACCTTGCCATATTTCCCCCGGCCGATCTCCTTGATGATGTTGAAGTGCTCCTGGATCTCCAGGTGACTGAGGCTCTGGGCCGTCAGCTCCATCAGCTCATCGATCAGGCTGCCGTCGGCAAGGCCTAACTCAATCATCTCTAACAGGACAAAAAAAAATTCTATTCAATAAAAAAAACACATTGCTTGATCATCTCTAATAGGACAAAATAGAAATATTTTGTTCAATTTGAATCAATGGGGTGTAATGCACTTTAATTCATAAAACCAAAAAATGTGAGTGTCCATAGTTTAAGCATCTAGCATAACTAATGGAACAAAAGATCGAACTATACTGTACATTACCAGAAAATATTACATTACATATAAGATATATAATATTACATATAGCATTTATAGCTCAATTGTCTTCCATTTCTATAAAATGGAAAATTAATTGTACAATAAATACTTCTGAGACAAAGTTAACAGATTCTTTCAACTCCCATAGACTATGATTGTATAGTTATCCCTAATGCGGTAAAAGGCAAAGATGCTTATCAATCAATCAACATAATACATTATTAAATTCTTGCATTTATAGGTTTAGAATTTGGGTATTTTGTCACTGTCGGTGTTTTGAGTACTATATTTTTCAGATGAAGTCTTATTTAACACAAAAACTGTCCCACACTCTGCCTCGCAAATTCATATAGTTGGTATTGCACACAAAAATAACATGCATTATAAATGCTTCTTATAGCAAATGTTAAAAAATTATTATATAAATAATTATGTGAACGTTTCAGATGGTCTGAATCAATGCTGCTTCAGTGTAAGATGGTGGAGTAAATGGGCCCAGGCCTGGTTGACCTATTGCGTAATTTCTCAAATGTAAATTATATACACAATTTTGTAAGCTCTACAGAGCATGCAAAAGTTCAACAATTAATTCACGTCTTTGCAGATGAAAAAATATATTATTTTAATTGGCAATTGCTTTCTCGTTTTTTTATGTTTTACATGTAGGGACTGAACACAGCATACTGTGTTTGGTTATAACATTGTATAAAATAAAAGGTTATGATTTTAAAAGATTTGGTGACAAGAACTTTTCAACTACTGGAGCAATGACTGTATTCCTATGTACAAAATACATTCTCCCTCCAACAACTACAGTAGTAATGTATTCATGCTTTTGTTGGTATTGACATTACAATTTAAACTTGTAACATTGTTTTTTGACATGTTTACTATTTCAAAGGAATAAAAGATTTCTATGAAAAGAAAAAGAAAAAAATGTTAAGCTCACTTCCCTTAATATTGATTACGTCTCACTATTGCATATAAGATTTTGACCACTCATATTTCAGTGTTTACAATTTTCTATTTTCTATGTCTATGTTTCTGAATCATGATACAACTTCTTTGTAGCAATATTGACACTGGCAAGTTCATATAAGGTAATGTTGTAGACTCACAAAAGAGTTACATTTACTGACATGAATGAACTTGATCTAAAAGTATTTTTAGAACAATGTACTGTGCATCATAGTGGGAATTTGTACATGGCAAAATTGATCAAACAGGACATTTAATGACCACATTTAATTAATGACCATATTTTGTTATTCAGCTATTAGAATTAGCATTAGTATTAGTATTAATAGTAGTTTTACCTTTTCACAATCTGTTCCCAATGCAGCTGCTAGAGTCTGAAACAGGAAAACCAAACACACACGTAATGACTCACACTCGCTCACACACAACTATGCGTACAGCTGACATGAGTGCAGTTAATCGCCAATATGCTGTAGTACTGTAGGTTGACCGTCTGTCCTTCCTCCACCTCCCTGCATGGATTGGTGCGTAGAGTGGAACTCGGGACAAGAGAAAGAGAGCTGGAATAGCCTTTCCCTGCCCAGCGCTCAGCTCGGCTCTGACCTGCTAGGATAGGGACTTAGTCTGAGCCCACTTTGACAGCTGATTACAGACTGCCTCTGCAAAGGGCACTCACACACACACACACACACACACACACACACTACGTATAATTAGTTACACACACGCACGCATGAGCTCCTATATGTGCAAAAGCACTTACACAAAGTTTCGCCGACACACACACACACACACACACACACGGCCACACTCATTCATGCACATATTTCTTTATAAGGCACCTTAGCTGTGCTTGGAAGATTAAAGGATCTGTCACATCTGAATGTGCACGTGCACACACACACACATTCACACACACACAGAAGACACAGATATACTGCTCCCGCCGGGATCCGAGTGTCTGTGTGCTCATACCATGGGCCCAAAACCTCCTCTCAATGATGTCAACGCTCCCTGCTATGCATCTGCAAATACTGCATGTGATTGCATTTAGCATAGCAGTCATGCATGGCTGTTTTGCCCTTTTAACACGGGCAGTAAATCTTTACAAGTCACGCAGGTGTATGTCAACCTTTATTATTAATGACTTTTATGCTGCAGCAATAATAACCCACATTAAATGATAAAACATTTAGGTATAAAACTATATAAGAGGGAAAATATTAGTGGCTGGTATTTAGAGGAAGGTTGAGCTTTTCTTTCTCATATCCTTTTTTATTTTCAATCTAAATCATGTCTGAGGAGGCATTTATGATTAACCTTTATGTGGACATTTGTTTCCATTTTACAAACGAGGCAAGTAGCCAAAGGAAATGTTGATGTTGTAGAACTTCAGCATAAGGGTTTGATGCTCTGAATAGATTACCACACTTTGCACCCCTGACACACGCACACACACATGCACACTCACACACACTGCAACACTCAGATGTCAGTATGAGGTAAGTAAGACTGCTTACTCTTTATCTCAGTCAGTCATCATTATGTCTAAGAGGGATACTAATTCACTGAGATGTATATTAAAACAACTCTTTTTTTAGACTCAGTGCTTTGATACATGGGTAACACTTAGAGGCAATGTGGATGGGCAATTCTGCACAGAAATTATGGCGTTAAAATGTTTTTTGCTTTTTGTTTTTTCACTTTTTCTTCCTTATAGCCAGCAATGTTTTATCAACTGATTTCAACCCTTTTGCCCATCCCCATCCCTGCTAGCAATGTTTCTATCTGCATTGTCTCCAAGTCGCCTATGTATTATTGTCCTTAGGTAGTAAAGTTAAGCCCCAGCGTTAAGCTTCCTCTTTCATTGAAAGTGTGTCATGCAGCAAATCTAACACAGCAGTTAATACATGGCCTATTTTAAGATGTTTTTACACTGTTTGTGGCCACTCAGTTCTAAACCTTCAACCCTTTGCCTCCAGACTGCCTTCGGTGTGGTTTGATAGCAACAGATCCAGCACTCGTCCAGTGGGAGTCTTATCTCGTACGGCCCTGAACTGGAAGCCATGAATGCACTCAAGCCATGGCACTCACACAAGCAAACCTCCTGGGGTGCCGGCTACAACTTGGGCAGGTCTAATGGGCTGGTGTTGTCTGTGTCTGTGTGTATGTGTGGGCCTGTGTTTCACTTAGTGTGTACTCACTCAACACTGTGACCCCCAGTAGTTATTCTGGGGGCACCAGAGTCCACGCCAGTAGACTAACGATACACAGAAACAGATACTCTGCTCCCTGGTTGCGGTG
>NW_027281514.1:0-94666 GCF_046629955.1 Centroberyx affinis | reverse complement strand
GTTGCTTCTGAAGGTAACATTGTGTACCTAATTGAATTGAGGTTTGCCAAAGTGAAAGGGGTTGAATACTTTTGCAAACAGCATATTCCATTTTTCATTTTCTTCAAAAATATTTGGTGGTGTAAAACTCATGTTGCTTACTAGTAAGTCATTCAAAGTATTATTGTTGTAAATTAAAATATCATATATAGAAAAATATGAATGTATTAATTGTTATCCAGTGAAATGAGTGATTTAGCAGGGGGGTTGAACACGTTTACAAGGCACTGTATGCATGTCACATTCTCATTAGGGGCTGAGCCCCCTAAAGGTCTGATCCGCGAATCGCCCCTGGTTTGGAATCAGTTTGAGGAAGAGCTTGTTGCTCCAAACGTCACTTCTTTATAAAGTTTTCATATGGGAGCGTTTCTGTGTGCGGATCTTCTGTCCTTCACTTGATCTTTTCTTTGATCCAGCACCTTTCTTCTGGATGTGCACATGTGTTTTGTTCTTGATTTTTCCTGAAGACTAAATGCAAAACATTTCCATAGTTGGATGAATGAGCAAACAGAGAGGAATGGTTGACTTGTGCTGTTTGTCTTGTCTCCAGTCTCCTTCCAGTCCCAGTGCAGGGTGAAGCTGCTCTCTCTGGTTTACACAGTGATGATAGTGAAGAGCATGGTGTACTGCTGTGGACTCTCTCTCCTCATGATCCATACAAACAAGGGAGGCTCCACCAACACACATGCTGACTGACTGCCATGTTCCTCTGCTTTCTGTCCAGCTTTTCATCAGAACAAATGTTTCTCTCATCTTGTTCTTCTGTTTCAACTTGTTTCAATACAGTAAAAAAAAACATTTTTTAATCATTTTTTATTCCAGATTCATGATTGTGTATTTGTGTTGTTTTATTTGGTATTAATTAAGAAAAAGAAACAGTTTTAATACATTTGTTTTAAAAAATAATCCAATCTGTCTCATAATTGAGTTCACCAGAACAATCTGAGCAGCAATCATAACAAATTCAGATTATTTTTTATCTTATTTAGCTAAAATGTGAATTTGACATTATTATTAAAACAAATTGAATGAACATGTTTGATGTGTTAAGATCATTAAAGGATTTTATCAAGGCAGCATTGTACTTTCAGATATAAATTTTCATTGATATAGTTTCTTTCTTTCATCTAGATAGTTTCTTCTGCTGCCTTTTATCTTTTTTAATTTGTTTTCAGAGAAACTTTACAAA
Source organism: Centroberyx affinis (assembly GCF_046629955.1). NCBI lineage: Eukaryota > Metazoa > Chordata > Actinopteri > Beryciformes > Berycidae > Centroberyx > Centroberyx affinis. The sequence continues at coordinate 93,438 of NW_027281514.1, read as the reverse complement.
ATATTGAAGTTAGTATCAGTTACAGCATTTGTAATTTTTTGTCTATGATAATATTCTGAACATTTATTTGAACAATGAATGCTTTGCTCTATAATATCGTATTGCTTTGCTCAGCAGTAGATATATTGTTTATTATTGTCTACTATTGCTTCTCTTTTTTCTTAACATCTGCATTCTGTCAGGAACGTTTTATTCTTATTTTATTTTTGTGAAGCACTTTGTAATCATTTTTTAAAAAGTGCGATATAAATAAAGACATGAAATTCTACATTTTGTCATTTTAAGAACACTGAGCATGATGGTTGTAATTTTTCTGAGAAATATCAATTTTTTTTCATGAAGACCTTGTCAGTAATTCAGTGGTAATTCCATTATTCAGTGTCATGAAGTGTGTTTTGCTTCAGTTCATTGACTTTATATAATGTTTGTCAGGTTTGCTGCTTGCTGTACAGTGTCAGCAGCTGAAATGTTGCTGTAAGATGAAGTCAAACAGAAATAAATGGGACTCAAAATAATAATAATCCCTTTGTGAATTGCCAATCTGTTATTACATTTCAGACTGTGTGTTTATGAAGTCAACATTCGTGTATCATAATGTTGGTGAATGCTGAGCAGCGATGAGGCGGGAAGGCTCGGGTTCAGGCTGTAAACGAGCTGATGTGGTTTCTGTTTCAGTCTTACTGTGTGGAAACAAAACCACTTCCTCAACAACATTATTTGCTTTTTAATGCTGCTATTCTTCCTCCTAGAGATAGAGAGAAAGAGGAGATCATATGAAAGATGGAGCAGGAGTAAGTCAGTCAGTAAAGCTTCACTTAAATAGACACTTTTTAAAACTCACAGTTTACAAAGCGCTTCACAACAAGAGGATCAAAGACAGAAAAGACATGAAAGACAGAAAAGATTGAAGAGAAGACAAAAGCATCTTAAAACAACACAACCATACATATAGAAAGTAAAAACAGTCAAAAACATGAAGCATTTCAAAGCCCATGATGATGAAAAGGTTAAAGCTATACAATACACACATAAACTCCTCCATACACACAAGTCCTAACCAAATAAAGAGCAGAGACCCGTCCAGCCCCTCGTCAGGAAGGCCGGCCTGTAGAAGTGGGTTTTCAGCAGCTGCTTAAAGGAGACAACAGACTCTGATCTGATCGGCAGAGGGAGACGATTCCAGAGAGTCGGGGCCAAAACCGCCAAGACACGTTCTCCCTTAGTTTGGAATCTAGAACCGGAGACCACCGGCAGACCTGGACCCGAGGACCTAAGTGAAGTCACGGGCCGATAAAGAGTCAGCGGCTTTGAATGAGCCACGAAAATCTCCTGAAAACTGACATTGAACACGTCGGTGAACAGATTCAACAACAGATCCTGCTGGAAGACAATAAAGCAGCAACTGCTCCGTCCTCATTTTGCATTTCTATTCTTGCTTTACACTAAAATGAGTCAAATAAAAGTAGATCCGGTCTCCCCAACAGGAAGTAAATGGTATCCCTCCTCTGTGTTCTCTTCTATCAATAAAAATGCTGTTTGGTGAAATTCTGTTCTGAAGCGTCGGACCAACAGTCAGCTGGAAATCACAGCAGCAGGATCTGTTGTTGAATCTGTTCACCGACGTGTTCGATGTCAGTTTCCATTCAAATGAATGGGAAGTCAAAATGTGATTATATTGTGCTTTTCAAATAAATAAGTCCATGTTGAAACTAAGTGGAATATTGCTTTAAAGAAAGTTATTGAGCAGTCAGGACTCATCAAACCCGTCCTGCTGCCAGTGAAGCAACATGTGATTTGCTGCTGGGTGACGCTGACGATAACAGACAGGCTGTGGTTTCACTGCAGCTCCACACCGCTCACTGTGGTTTGTCATATCAACAAAATGACAGTTACAATTATTTATTTTGGTGAAGAATACTTCCAAGAAGCCCAGCTTTATTTCCACAGAGTCTCAACTCAATCTGTGGGATCTGTGAAAACTTCATTTCACATGCAAACAGACAGTTTGTGACCTTGGAATTATACGGTTCTATGTGACTTTTTGTCCAAACTGAGTTGGTCACATAAACCTGTGGAACCTATTCTACCTATTTTTGAGTCTGTCATTTCTAAAACAAAAGGCCCCGACTCCATTTAACTCAGTGGATGCTGAACATTTTGAAGCTCAACATGTCCAAACTCCTGAAGGGAGATGGAACCATATAATTCTAAGCTCATATATTTCACTCATTCAGTCATTTCCACAGAGGAAATGAGAAATTTCACCTTCAAATCTGAAAAGAGACAAAAAGCACATGTGCTTTGAATTCAATGAGGCTTTTCACATGTGACTTTGTTCTCAAACAACTCAAAAAAGTTGTTGTCTACTAATTGTTTATGTATTCATGATGTGCATTTTTCAGTGTTTTCTATTTGCATTTTCAGCCTCACATCACAAGTCGCTCTGCAGCAAGATTTCCAGAAATCCTCCTTCGACGTCACTGCTACACTAAAACATTTGAAATCATATATAATAAACATTATGATTTATCAGACTGAAAGCACAAAAACACACTGAGACGGTTCAGTGTGAAGTTTCTGTGCAGCAGCAGCCAAGACTCTCAGTTTCCTGTTTCAGGAAGAAAAAAACATGTCGGTGTTTTGTTTTTCTAAGCAGAACTTCGATGTCAGCGTTGATTCCTCACAGCGCAGAGGAATGAACTGCTGTTCAGTTCATTAGTTAAATAGCTTCATAAAGTTCATAGATTCCTGCAGAAAAACATGTGGAGTGTGGTTGTGATCAGTGAGGGATAAATCTGACTGAAGCAGCTGTCTGCACTATAGAGACAGCAGATACCACTCAGTAACTAACAGGAGAAAACTGCTTTCTTTACAGCTGAATTCTACACAAGCTGATGGAAACTAAAAGCCTTCGTCACGTGACGTTTTGCCAAAGTCAGCGCCAAGAGAGCAGAGAAATGACAGAGAGCATCCAATAAAAATAAGGATCTTCACAGAACTCAGACACTGTGATGATGCAGTTTATTGACAATATCTCGCATATTAATTTTACACACCGATCAATCAAAACAATATAACATTTACTAGGCAGCTAATAATTCATGTGATTTTAGTCATATTTATTTGTTTATAAGTGATGAGGCCGCTCCAGTCAGTGATCCAGTCAGAAAACAGTCAGTCAGCATGTGTGTTGGTGGAGCCTCCCTTGTTTGTATGGATCATGAGGAGAGAGAGTCCACAGCAGTCACTATCATCACTGTGTAAACCAGAGAGAGCAGCTTCACCCTGCACTGGGACTGGAAGGAGACTGGAGACAAGACAAACAGCACAAGTCAACCATGAGTGTAGATCTGAACAGGAATGACGGTTCTATCACTTCAGATTCTATGTTTGATTCCTGCAGCAGTCAGTTGATCCTGCAGTGAGCTGACTGAGCTCAGTCTGCATCAAATCACCAGACAGAACAAATAAAACAACAAGAACAAATGTTAAGATACAACAAATGATATTTGTAATGTAACAGCTGGTTGACAGGCAGGAGATCCTGACTGAACTCTGTGGTAACAGTAACAGCAGATGAAGCAGACTATCTGTAGTGAGGTGTCGCCCCCTGCTGCCTGCAGGCCGCAGCTACAGCGGAGCGCTACTGTCAGCTGGAAAGTCAAATAGAACCAAACGGTTCCACTGCATTGGTCACAACTCCGCCATCTTTTACCTGATTCCTTAGCTACTTTCAAACAAAGTAAAGGCAAGTCCAAGAAGCCTGCAGACCGAATCTGGAGTCATTCTGACCTGCGGTTCATAAGAAGAAGATTTTTGAAGCTTTTTCAAAAAATCCAAAATGTCAGAATGTTTTATAGGCGGAGCTTATGGTTCCTAGAGGCAAAACTGTTCATCATGATCAGATACATATCTGTACCAAGTTTCACATCTCTACGACTGACAGGACGGCGGGGCTGAGCCTCAGACTTTGGGAGCTTATTACAGCGCCCCCTATGGGCCAATCAGTGACATCATTTGTTTCCCAGTAGCAGCTGACCTGAACTATCTATATGTCAAAATGGACAAAGAGTTATCAATGTATGGACGAGTTATTGGACAAAACACAGGAAAATACTACTACTACTACTACTAATTGAAACAAGGGAAGCTGAGTGGACCCAAACGCAGAGATAGTTGCAAGTAAACTTAAGAAAATACTTTACTGATTGACTTGGCAACAGTACAAAAGGCCTGGAATTGAGGTCATAGCACTAGGCATGAAAATCTCAATACAAATTCCAGCCATTACAGCAATTAAACTTCTCTTGTGTGCATTCTAACTTGAATTCAGGCATTAGCAAATGATCGCTGATTCAGATAATTGTTCATTTAGAATTTGAATAGACAGGCCTTGCAGTGAAAATGAACACTGGAGGCTGAAGGAAGAAGTAGTTCAAGGTGCGTTATAATAATATATAATAATAATCTGTATTTATAAGGCACTTTTCAAATCAAAGTTACAAAGTGCTGCACAATCAGGAGAGATAAAAGACACAGGACAGATCAATGAAACAGAGAGATCAATGAGGTCAGACAGAAATAAATTAGAAGTAAAAGGTAAAATCAACAGACAGGTGATCTATCGCCTCTATCGGCCTCTACTGGCGACCAGTGGGAATTACAACAGGAGAGATTTGGTTCCAAAACAGTTGGGACCAGAAAGTGAGTTTTAAAAGCCATTTCAACACGGACAGTGAAGCTTATCAAACCCACAGATTTATTATGGTCTGTCTGTGAAATGAGGCAGCAAACACCTGAATTATATCGCCTTTAAATGAAGAAACAACAACAACACATCTGTAGGAGAGAGAGAAGCTGTTGGGAAGCTCCATGGTGCCAGGATCAGTCTAACAGACCAAAAACACAACTTCACATTTCTGTTAAAGACGAGTGAACAGTTCAGTGTTTTAGGTGTCGTTTTATTTCACTGACAAGTAGCAGTAATACTAGTAGTAGTACTATCAGTAGTAGTAATACTAGTAACAGAAATAGTAACAGTAGTAGTAGTAATACAAGTATAAGTAGTAGTAGTTGTAGTACTAGTAACAGTAGTAACAGTAGTAGTAATAGTAGTAACAGTAGTAGTAGTAGTAGCAGTGGTAGTAGTAATACTAGTAATAGCAGTACTAGTAGCAGTAATACTAGTATCAGTAGTAGTAAGTGTTCAGGTCAGTCAGTGTTCTCTCTTCATTTTCTCCACTAGATGGCTCTGTGTTGTTTTCACAGCTGCAGAAATAATAGCAGAAGAACCTTCATGATGTCATCAGGTTGGATTCACTGTTGGTTCTGGTCTGACTGAAGGACTGGACTGTATGAACTTCACTTTAACAGTCACATCCACTAACAGTATTGTTTCTTCAGTAAAAACATGAACCAATGTGCTGTTTCCCATTTAACTCAACATCTTCCAACAAGACAAATCACTCCTCCTCTGTCAAGACAGTGTCTCCTCTTCATCACCTCCTCTTCATCACCTCCTCTTCATCACCTTCTCTTCATCACATCTTCTTCATCACCTACTCTTCATCACATCCTCCTCTTCATCACCTCCTCTTCATCACCTCTTCACCACCTCCTCTTCATCAAGAAAGTGTCTCCTCTTCATCACCTCCTCTTCATCACCTCTTCACCACCTCCTCTTCATCAAGACAGTGTCTCCTCTTCATCACCTCCTCATCACCTCTTCATCACCTCCTCTTCATCACATCCTCTTCTTCACCTCCTCTTCATCATCTTCTCTTCTTCACCTCCCACAGTTACATTGTTATATTGTTATATTGCACATATATATTTGTACATATTTTTATTTCTTATTTCTTATTTCTTATTATATTTTTTATTATATTTTAATTGTATTATTATTATTTTTATTTTATTTTATTATTTTTATGTTTATTGTATGCACCTCCATACCAAAGCAAATTCCTTGTACTGTGAAAACTTACTTGGCAATAAACTTTATTCTGATTCTGATTCTGATTTCATCACCTCTTCATCACCTCCTCTTCATCACCTCTTCTTCATCACATCCTCTTCATTACCTCCTCCTCATCACCTCCTCCTCTCCTCTTCATCACCTCCTCTTCATCACCTCTTCACCAACTCCTCTTCATCACATCCTCTTCTTCATCACCTCCAGACTCTTCTTCACCTCCTCTTCATCACCTCTTCACCAACTCCTCTTCATCACATCCTCCTCTTCATCACCTCTTCATCACCTCTTCTTCATCACGTCCTCTTCATCACCTCTTCATCACCTCCTCTTCATCACCTCCTCTTCATCACCTCTGATCAGCTTCAGTTCCTAGATCAGCAGGGAGGTCAGAGGTCAGAGGTCAGAGGTCACAGCAGCAGATAACAGATAACTAATATTCCTGATGATCACTGTCAGTTATTCTGGATAAAAACATCAACTAAATGACTAAAGTGTAAGAATTTCAAACTAGTTTTTCCTCTGTATTCTCTCTCTGTACTGGATGGCAGGTTGAACCTTTAATGCAGAAAGTGTAATTCTGTAGGGAAACATCTAGTTCAACACAATCCAAATAAATCCAGTTCCCTCTCAACATGGTGACAGGATATATACTGACTGTTTCACCTTTTCAAATCCTTTTAAAAGACCACATGAAGACTTCATTATTCACTTTATTATTCAATCATTGTAAAATGTGTTGGATCCGCTCTGTAAAGTGTCTCCGTCATTAAAAATACCCTCGTTTGGTTTGACTTTGTGCTATGAAGCATTTTGTCAGAGGAAATCTCACTTCAAAATATCTCACTTTCAAATATTGATGTCATATCATCACAGAATCAAACTCCATATCGCTGTGATTTTCTTGGTGATCGGGTTTCATCTGGACTGGGACTAAAACTCTGACAACTGAGACGGTTTGACATCTGGACTCTATTCAATTCTGTTTTTGTCTGAACTGAAGTTTATATTTTACTAAAACACAACAAGGGAAAAATATTTTCTGCCGTGAGTCAGTTTCCTGTTTCAAAGCCAATGGAAGGAGAAAATATTCATTTCAATCAGAAGATTAAAACAAGTGGACAGCAGGATCTGTTTGTCTCTGTTTGTTTCTATTATTGACTATATTTTATAATTCTTTGTTATTGACTGTATTATCTAATCCTCTGCTATTAATTGTGTATTATGGAACACTTTCTTATTGATTATGGATGAGTGTGTATGGTTTTGTGTTTTAAAGGACAGTTCCTGCCAGCAGCAGCCTGTTGTGTTTCAGAGGATTTAGGTAATATTAGCTGCTTTCCAATAACTAATCAATTCTTCATCATTCATGTTTTTGAGTCTAATTGAACAATGTATATAGAATATGCAATATAATGAAAAAAATATTTGATTGATAGAAATATTTCCCTTTTATTTTTTATCATTTCTGTTTCCAGTTGTTAAATATAGCAGTGAGATTTCTGAATAACAGCTGGTGGCTTTTATTTTGTTCCACATTCAGAATTCTGTATTTTTGTTGTTTTGTTTTTTAATTGCTGGCAATTAATTAAATGAGAAATTTCAAAAATCAAATAAACAATAATTCATCCTCTTTATTATGATCTGAGCAGCAAACATAATAAATTCAGAGTTTTTAATTTAAAAATGTTGAATCCACCTTTGAATGTGAAGTGGTCTGTGAAGTGGATTATGTAAAAAAATAAAAAATAAATAAATAAATAAAAAGGTAAAGAACAGAAATGAGATAAACATACATCAAGGGATTTTAAAATAGTATTATATTCAATAAAATTGAATTTTATTCAGTATTGTGTTCATTCTTTTTTATTTCATCCATGGTAAATTAATAAATTATGTTTTCAATTTGATTTCAGTGTCACTTTGCAAGAAATTTTAATTTTATATAATTTGCAAAATGTCTAATTGATGTTTTCTATGATAACTGTGTCACGCTGCCTTTGTTAATATTCTAAATATTCAGCAGTAATTTACATTATGAATGTTTTGCTTCATTAAACTGCAAATGGGAGAAATAGATTTATAAATTAGTTCTGCTGCTTCTTGGGCTGATCATAATGTAATCCAATATATTTAGAATAGAATAATATAAACTAGATATATACTAAAAACCATTTCTCTGTCATCATGTTGCTTTATTTAGTTTCTATTTGTAGTTTATTTATTTGTTGGGTTGAGACTCATTTCCACCATGATGCAGTTTCTACAGAATACGACATATTTAGTGAAAGAGCAGCAGGCTGATGCTGGATCCAGTCGTCCATCTGGACGGTAACTGTGTTTTGGAAAGTGCTTTATGAATACAGATGATTATGTTCAGTGTTAAAATAGTGACTAACTCTCTGATGTGTTCTAGGATCCAGGATCCAGTCGTCCATCTGGATGGTAACTGTGTGCTGCCTGTTGCTCCTCTGGTCCGCCTCCTCTCCCCTTTAAAACCTCTGACACAATGGAAAACTACACCATAGGTTCGACCGAGCTGTCGATCACAACCGGCGGCCTTATCTGTCCACCGCAGGGAGCGATGGGAGGTTTGAGGACCTGTTAGAAACCACGCAGCCCTCATGTGATCTCACAAGCCGTCCTTATCTGGCCTCAGCTGAACCGGAGCCGCACTTCTACCAGGTTCAACAGAGGAAACGTCACTGGAGAAAATGCTTTTCCTCCCAAGTGTTGCTCTGTGCTCTCTGTGTTTAGGTGAGTGTTTCCAACCAATCAGGATCCAACAAACTCAACATTTAACAAACTCTGTGACAGTGACCTTCATTTATGTGTCCGTTTCTCTACAGCAGCGGTTGCCATGGCAGCAGAGCTGCTTCAGGACCAGTTATCATTGACCAGCAGAGAAGATGAGAAGGTTTCCTTCAGCTGTAAAGTCACTGGTCAGTGTGGCGGCGATTATGTATACTGGTACCAGAAGAAAGAGACAGAAACATTCAGAGTTATTGTTCATATTGATAGGAGGAGTTGTGACGTTAATTCAGGTTACAACCATCCTCAAAAAGCTGATTTCTCAGCTGTAAAAAAAGAAAACAGCTGTGAGTTGCGGATCAATAAAGTAAAACTCCTCCATTCAGCCACCTACTACTGCTCCTGTTGGAAGTCAGGTTCCCACAGTGAGAAGTGATCCCTCCACCCTGTACAAAAACTCTGCAGCGTTAACCAAGAAATGAACAGATGGCGACTCTGTTTCTCAGAGGAAGAGACATTGATCTGAGAGCAGGAAACCACAGCCCAGGTTCAGATATTTCACCTCCCATCTCAGTTGTCATCTGGTTCTTAGAGGACACTGCTGAAGACACAGAAATGTCTCTGAGCTCTGAAGCTTTTCTTTACATTGTGTCGTTGCCACCGTGAGTTCTTCAAACCCATCTGCCGATAAAGAACCGATATCCTGGGTGTTGAATAAACTGAGGTACAAGTCCTCAGTTCTCCAGCTTCCTCCAATGTGTACACATCTAAAGAAGCGTACACATTGAGCTTTGGACAGTGTAACCCCCCCAATATTATATCCATTTTTAAACTTTGAAGAAGAGCTTTGACTTCAGACAACAATGTTATCAAGTCAGAAATTACTGCCAGGAAATCTGATTCAGACTAAAATACATTTGACAGAAATACACAGTGGAAATACTCTGTAACACTGTCACATCTGTACCACAAAATCACAGAGAGATTTAATGATGAGATTTAATGATCAACTGCCAGGGTCTTTACTGTTGATTGATTGATTGATTGATTGATTGATTGATTGATTATGGGCAAAAATGCATCAAACATGTTAAAAGAGCATGTTGCATTGACTCCAGAGGATGGCACATGAAAGTGTTACACAGGGTTAGTCCTCCTCCTCGATGGAAGACAAACAACACATAACATTCTAACTTTACAACACATTAAAAAACACAAGAAATTAGAAGACAAGGCGCAGTAAGAGATTATGCAAGCATACAAACATTGTGTGTTGATTTATACATTTGAACTGATGATTAGATGTAAGACAGACAGACAGACAGATAGACAGACAGACAGACAGACAGACAGACAGACATTAAAACTAACATCATAAAGTATGATCTTTTTTGACTTTGAACACAGTGATGGAGCTATACCTGACCCATCTTCTGGGGCGTCTTCTTAGCAGCATATAAAACAAAAACAGCTCCTTACAAAAATAAAATGTAGTATTGTAGTAGTTATAAACAAATAGAAACAAAAGAAACAATTGTGTTTTTATATGGAAGCTGAACCAGGTCACCTCCTCCTCTGCCATGTCGGCCCCAGACTTGGTGCTTGGCTCTTGGGTCATGAACAGATCTCAGAACAGCTCAGTCATGGCAGACTTGTTTTCTGGTGGAGGAGATGCTGAGACTCCAAGTCTACTGTCTGAGTCTCTATGGAGGAGGCTGCCTGTGGCTTGGCCCTGAACAAATACAAACAACAACAAGATATTTGTTGTCAAATTATTTGATTTAAAAAATCATACACTAGAAAAAAAATGACCAGGTATGCAAATAATTAATTAAAAATATAGTAAGTTACATAGATAGATAGATAGATAGATAGATAGATAGGTAAACAGATAGATAGATAGATAGATAGATAGATAGATCTAACTCTAAAACAGGTAGAATGTAAGAGAAAGAGAGAAAAGAGAAAAAGAGAACTATTCCTAATTTCTACTTGTAATTTTTTATAGATTGTTTAGACTTTTGTGTTGTTTCTGATGAGACAGAGAGAGAGAGAGAGAGAGAGAGAGAGAGAGAGCTTTAATGTGAGAGTGTGTGAAGAAAGTGAAGAAGATGGAGGATATAAAGTGAATCAGTAAAGTGTAAAGTTCAGTCAGCTGTATGACAGTCAGCATTGTTTCTACACAGACAACATTAGACAAGAGAAGGAGCACAAACCCGCTGCCAATATTTTTAACATGGCGCTCATGATCTTACTGTGGCGGACCGCCATGACAATATAGATAGAATATAGATATAGATATATAGATATAGATAATATAGATATAGGGGAAAGACTGGCAGACCAGAGAGGAAACACCTTATATTTATGTATATGGGTAAAACTTTTCTTTAAACCGAGGCTGCCGGATGGTTCCGGCCCAATTGAAGCGTTTATTTAGGTGTAAATTCAGTGGATCTAGATACCAGAGAGAACATTTCTCTGTTCAGAGAGCAACATCATCTGCAGCTGAAGATCTAGTTAGTTAATGGAAGGCAACACCTTCACCTGCTTTTCCATTGACGTCAATGGGAAGCCAAGCCAATCGCTGGTGCTGATGTGAACGCACCTTTAAGGTTCCACACTTCCAGGAGAGAGAAACCTGGAAGTTAAAGAAGCAGGTTTGTGACTGAGAGGTCGCTGCTTCAAATCCCAAGACTCCTTGTTCAAATGTGTCCAAGGAAAGTAAGGAGTAACGCTCTCCCCTCCTTTAATCCTGTTGAGGTTCCCTTGAGCAAGGCGCTGAACCCCCTGCTCAAGAGTGAAGCTGTCAAACTGTAGGAATGACAAATAAAGTTTCAAAACCAGTTTCAATCGGCCGCAGAAGAGCAACTTCCAGTGAGTTCAAGTCTAATTTAGTAAATGTTTCTAAACTGATAGACAACACGTCTCCTCTGTTGGACTCATTTTAAATCTAGGAGGAATCTAGGATCCCGCCTCTTTCTGCCTCAGTGGCTCAAATAAAGGACCAGAAATGAAGATTTGACAGTCATGTTGATATGAACATTAGAGAAACATCATGAAGCCCAAATATGAGACTTGATCAATAATTTGGACATGTTCACCTCAGCTGACAGATGGAACAACACAGACAGTTTATGTCACAGGATATTTCACTGTGGGAGGCTACTACTACTACATCTTTGGTTCTGGCACCAGACTGTATGTGACAGGTAAGACAAAATGTTCCTTTTTCCTGCAGTGAAAATGTGTCTTTAGTTTGTTTTCTGCTGCTTTAGGCTTTACATGTTAGTCTTTCATCACTGGTTGAGAATTCAATATGCAGCCATTCATACATTCAAAACTAAATTAGTATGTGAAGGACGTTTGTGTTGCTTCATCATTTTCTTGTGCGGCCGAACATCTTAAAAATCTGCCAAGTGATTTGAGAAACTCAGCACTGATTCTCTAATTCCATTCTATATTATCACAGGCTGATATTCAATGTATGTGACTGAATTATCATGATGGAGGAAAAGGATTTCTATTGCTTCATATTCATACAGCCCATAATAACATCCTCTTAATCTGTAGGTTACAGATATTTGATTTATTATTTGATGTATGTAATTTATTTGTAAGGGACCATGTACAATGTTAAACATAAATGTTACCATTTGATGTATTGTAGCAGATTTAGCTTAGAGCTCATTTTCATCTGCAGTCCCTTGGCAGGTTACAATTCAAAACATACATATATACAATCTGCACCAAATACAAACACACAACATTAACACATAATAGACATTGAAGTATACAAAATGTAAAAACCAGAGCAGAGTGCATGTGCTTTAAAAATTAAGTCAGTTACAGTCTACAAATCAGTGGTTGCATGTTTGTTTAGCTTTAAGCCAGATTTTTAATTCAGCTTTAAAACTGCTAAAGGAATATACAAAATATCATAAATTATTTAAATTATTCAATGATGGTTCATATATTTTATATGGTATATAATGGTAAATATAATTTGATGGTCGATGATGTTAAATCTATTTTATGTAGATTTTCTATATCAAAATATATTTACCATCATATAATAGGCCTATCTAAAATATATTTACCATATGTATTTTATATATTATTTATATGTATTTGTTTATTTGATAATCAAAAATAAATGCACAGCCATCAGTCATGCATTAATTAAAATCATCGAGGAAAACACATAAAGTTTTCAAAACTTATTTCCAATGTGGTCCTCTTTATATGATGGTAAATATATTTTCTATATTTTCTATATTATCTGATGGTAAATGTGTGTTGTATGGTATCTGATGGTAAATGTGTGTTGTATGGTATCTGATGGTAAATGTGTGTTGTATGGTATCTGATGGTAAATGTGTGTTGTATGGTATCTGATGGTAAATGTGTGTTGTATGGTATCTGATGGTAAATGTGTGTTGTATGGTATCTGATGGTAAATGTGTGTTGTATGCTTCATGATGTGATGTGGTGTTTTATCTCTGGCTGTAAACTGCTGTTGACTAGATGAATGTGTGACTGTCTTGTCAAACCTCAGCTGAGCCAGTCGTGAAGCCCAAAGTGAGCGTGTACCCAGCGTCCAGAGCGGACCTGAAGGGGAAGAGCTCCCTGCTGTGTCTGGCCACATCCATGTTTCCTCCTCTGGTCCGGTTCTCCTGGAGGAGAGAGGAGAAGACCGGGCCTCCCGAGGGAGAGACGGTGGAGCTCGGAGAGCCGGGCCGCCCCGCCTCCATCATGCTTATCGATCGGGAAAAGGCGGCGGCGTATCGATACGTCTGCTCCGTGGAGCACCAAGGAGGCGCGGTGGAAGCCCAGATACCGACACAAACTGACTGTAAGATCACCTGCTGCCTTTGCAAATTCACAACAAATCATTTGTACAGTTTGGGGGATTTACAGTGTGTGATGATCAGAATCTAAATGGCTTTCCTGAAGACTAAATGCAAAACATTTCCATAGTTGGATGAATGAGCAAACAGAGAGGAATGGTTGACTTGTGCTGTTTGTCTTGTCTCCAGTCTCCTTCCAGTCCCAGTGCAGGGTGAAGCTGCTCTCTCTGGTTTACACAGTGATGATAGTGAAGAGCATGGTGTACTGCTGTGGACTCTCTCTCCTCATGATCCATACAAACAAGGGAGGCTCCACCAACACACATGCTGACTGACTGCCATGTTCCTCTGCTTTCTGTCCAGCTTTTCATCAGAACAAATGTTTCTCTCATCTTGTTCTTCTGTTTCAACTTGTTTCAATACAGTAAAAAATTATCATATTATCATTTTTTAATCATTTTTTATTCCAGATTCATGATTGTGTATTTGTGTTTTTTATTTGGTATCAATTAATAAAAATAAACAATTTTAATGAATTAGTTTTAAAATATAATCCAATCTGTCTCATAATTGAGTTCACCAGAACAATCTGAGCAGCAATCATAACAAATTCAGATTATTTGTTATCTTATTTAGCCAAATTGTGAATTTGACATTATTATTAAAACAAATTGAATGAACATGTTTGATGTGTTAAGATCATTAAAGGATTTTATGAAGGCAGCATTGTACTTTCAGATATAAATTTTCATTGATATAGTTTCTTTCTTTCATCTAGATAGTTTCTTCTGCTGCCTTTTATCTTTTTAATTTGTTTTCAGAGAAACTTTACAAAATATTGAAGTTAGTATCAGTTACAGCATTTGTATTTTTTGCCTATGATAATATTCTGAACATTTATTTGAACAATGAATGCTTTGCTCTATAATATCGTATTGCTTTGCTCAGCAGTAGATATATTGTTCATTAATGTCTACTATTGCTTCTCTTTTTTCTTAACATCTGCATTCTGTCAGGAACGTTTTATTCTTATTTTATTTTTGTGAAGCACTTTGTAACCATTTTTAAAAAAGTGCGATATAAATAAAGACATGAAATTCTACATTTTGTCATTTTAAGAACACTGAGTATGATGGTTGTAATTTCTCTGAGAAATATCAATTTTTTTTCATGAAGACCTTGTCAGTAATTCAGTGGTAATTCCATTATTCAGTGTAATGAAGTGTGTTTTGCTTCAGTTCATTGACTTTATATAATGTTTGTCAGGTTTGCTGCTTGCTGTACAGTGTCAGCAGCTGAAATGTTGCTGTAAGATGAAGTCAAACAGAAATAAATGGGACTCAAATAATAATAATAATCCCTTTGTGAATTGCCAATCTGTTGTTACATTTCAGACTGTGTGTTTATGAAGTCAACATTCGTGTATCATAATGTTGGTGAATGCTGAGCAGCGATGAGGCGGGAAGGCTCGGGTTCAGGCTGTAAACGAGCTGATGTGGTTTCTGTTTCAGTCTTACTGTGTGGAAACAAAACCACTTCCTCAACAACATGATTGGCTTTTTAATGCTGCTATTCTTCCTCCTAGAGATAGAGAGAAAGAGGAGATCATATGAAAGACGGAGCAGGAGTAAGTCAGTCAGTAAAGCTTCACTTAAATAGACACTTTTTAAAACTCACAGTTTACAAAGCGCTTCACAACAAGAGGATCAAAGACAGAAAAGACATGAAAGACAGAAAAGATTGAAGAGAAGACAAAAGCATCTTAAAACAACACAACCATACATATAGAAAGTAAAAACAGTCAAAAACATGAAGCATTTCAAAGCCCATGATGATGAAAAGGTTAAAGCTATACAATACACACATAAACTCCTCCATACACACAAGTCCTAACCAAATAAAGAGCAGAGACCCGTCCAGCCCCTCGTCAGGAAGGCCGGCCTGTAGAAGTGGGTTTTCAGCAGCTGCTTAAAGGAGACGACAGACTCTGATCTGATCGGCAGAGGGAGACGATTCCAGAGAGTCGGGGCCAAAACCGCCAAGACACGTTCTCCCTTAGTTTGGAATCTAGAACCGGAGACCACCGGCAGACCTGGACCCGAGGACCTAAGTGAAGTCACGGGCCGATAAAGAGTCAGCGGCTTTGAATGAGCCACGAAAATCTCCTGAAAACTGACATTGAACACGTCGGTGAACAGATTCAACAACAGATCCTGCTGGAAGACAATAAAGCAGCAACTGCTCCGTCCTCATTTTGCATTTCTATTCTTGCTTTACACTAAAACGAGTCAAATAAAAGTAGATCCGGTCTCCCCAACAGGAAGTATCTCCCCCAGACGGTATCCCTCCGCTGTGTTCTCTTCTATCAATAAAAATGCTGTTTGGTGAAATTCTGTTCTGAAGCGTCGGACCAACAGTCAGCTGGAAATCACAGCAGCAGGATCTGTTGTTGAATCTGTTCACCGACGTGTTCGATGTCAGTTTCCATTCAAATGAATGGGAAGTCAAAATGTGAACGCTACAAACTGGTCCAGCTGCATCTGATCTTGGTGAGGAGATTATATTGTGCTTTTCAAATAAATAAGTCCATGTTGAAACTAAGTGGAATATTGCTTTAAAGAAAGTTGTTGAGCAGTCAGGACTCATCAAACCCGTCCTGCTGCCAGTGAAGCAACATGTGATTTGCTGCTGGGTGACGCTGACGATAACAGACAGGCTGTGGTTTCACTGCAGCTCCACACCGCTCACTGTGGTTTGTCATATCAACAAAATGACAGTTACAATTATTTATTTTGGTTAAGAATACTTCCAGGAAGCCCAGCTTTATTTCCACAGAGTCTCAACTCAATCTGTGGGATCTGTGAAAACTTAATTTCACATGCAAACAGACAGTTTGTGACCTTGGAATTATACGGTTCTATGTGACTTTTTGTCCAAACTGAGTTGGTCACATAAACCTGTGGAACCTATTCTACCTATTTTTGAGTCTGTCATTTCTAAAACAAAAGGCCCCGACTCCATTTAACTGAACATTTTGAAGCTCAATATGTCCAAACTCCTGAAGGGAGATGGAACCATATAATTCTAAGCTCATATATTTCACTCATTCAGTCATTTCCACAGAGGAAATGAGAAATTTCACCTTCAATTCTGAAAAGAGACAAAAAGCACATGTGCTTTGAATTCAATGAGGCTTTTCACATGTGACTTTGTTCTCAAACAAGTCAAAAAAGTTGTTGTCTACTAATTGTTTATGTATTCATGATGTGCATTTTTCAGTGTTTTCTATTTGCATTTTCAGCCTCACATCACAAGTCGCTCTGCAGCAAGATTTCCAGAAATCCTCCTTCGACGTCACTGCTACACTAAAACATTTGAAATCATATATAATAAACATTATGATTTATCAGACTGAAAGCACAAAAACACACTGAGACGGTTCAGTGTGAAGTTTCTGTGCAGCAGCAGCCAAGACTCTCAGTTTCCTGTTTCAGGAAGAAAAAAACATGTCGGTGTTTTGTTTTTCTAAGCAGAACTTCGATGTCAGCGTTGATTCCTCACAGCGCAGAGGAATGAACTGCTGTTCAGTTCATTAGTTAAATAGCTTCATAAAGTTCATAGATTCCTGCAGAAAAACATGTGGAGTGTGGTTGTGATCAGTGAGGGATAAATCTGACTGAAGCAGCTGTCTGCACTATAGAGACAGCAGATACCACTCAGTAACTAACAGGAGAAAACTGCTTTCTTTACAGCTGAATTCTACACAAGCTGATGGAAACTAAAAGCCTTCGTCACGTGACGTTTTGCCAAAGTCAGCGCCAAGAGAGCAGAGAAATGACAGAGAGCATCCAATAAAAATAAGGATCTTTACAGAACTCAGACACTGTGATGATGCAGTTTATTGACAATATCTCGCATATGAATTTTACACACCGATCAATCAGTCAGCATGTGTGTTGGTGGAGCCTCCCTTGTTTGTATGGATCATGAGGAGAGAGAGTCCACAGCAGTACACCATGCTCTTCACTATCATCACTGTGTAAACCAGAGAGAGCAGCTTCACCCTGCACTGGGACTGGAAGGAGACTGGAGACAAGACAAACAGCACAAGTCAACCATGAGTGTAGATCTGAACAGGAATGACGGTTCTATCACTTCAGATTCTATGTTTGATTCCTGCAGCAGTCAGTTGATCCTGCAGTGAGCTGACTGAGCTCAGTCTGCATCAAATCACCAGACAGAACAAATAAAACAACAAGAACAAATGTTAAGATACAACAAATGATATTTATAATGTAACAGCTGGTTGACAGGCAGGAGATCCTGACTGAACTCTGTGGTAACAGTAACAGCAGATGAAGCAGACTATCTGTAGTGAGGTGTCGCCCCCTGCTGCCTGCAGGCCGCAGCTACAGCGGAGCGCTACTGTCAGCTGGAAAGTCAAATAGAACCAAACGGTTCCACTGCATTGGTCACAACTCCGCCATCTTTTACCTGACTCCTTAGCTACTTTCAAACAAAGTAAAGGCAAGTCCAAGAAGCCTGCAGACCGAATTCGGTGTCATTGTCATGACCTGTGGAAGAAGCTTTTACAAAAAATCCAAAATGTCAGAATGTTTTATAGGCGGAGCTTATGGGTCCTAGAGGCAAAACTGTTCATCATGATCAGATATATATCTGTACCAAGTTTCACATCTCTACGACTAACAGGACGGCGGGGCTGAGCCTCAGACTTTGGGAGCTTATTACAGCGCCCCCTATGGGCCAATCAGTGACATCATTTGTTTCCCAGTAGCAGCTGACCTGAACTATCTATGTCAAAATGGACAAAGAGTTATCAATGTATGGACGAGTTATTGGACAAAACACAGGAAAATACTGCTACTACAGATAATAATGATACTAATTCCACTACTTACAGCTTGCAAAATTCTCTCGTGTGCATTCTAACTTGAATTTAGGCATTAGGAAATTCAGATAATTGTTTGATTAGAGTTTTAATAGACAGGCCTAGTTAGGATTTCCTCAGTGAAGTTGAGAAGAGACAGGAGACGGTCAGGAGTTTAGGACTTGCTTCTGAAATGACAAAATTAGATTTTTCCTATCTTTGACATTTAGGACAGAACAAACACTCAGGATGTTTTTCTGTAATGAGGCTCCTGAACACTAAACTCTCTGATTCCACTAATCTGACTGAAACTGAATGTTTTCATTCAAAATGAGATTTTCCATTCAACTGAAAGAAAGTGAAACCTAAAAAGTAGAATTAATTTCTGAAAAACTAAATCTCTTTCTCTCTAAAGGTTTATTGATCCAGGTAAACTTCCTGGATATTGACTCTCACATGATGTTTTTTATTACCTGAATGATTTCATTTCATGTTTCTCACATTATTCTCACCAAAAACTGTTGAGCTGGATGGATTTTCATTGACTATAATGTAATTAGTTAGTTGACTAAAACCACAGGCCATTTTATTCAGTAAATAACTGAATTTAATCAATAAGACATGAATACATTCTGACTAAATTTTAAGGCTATTTTCATCAAAAGAGCAAGAGACTGTGACTGGATTTAAAACTGCAGTGAAAATGAACACTGGAGGCTGAAGGAAGAAGTAGTTCAAGGTGCGTTATAATAATATATAATAATAATCTGTATTTATAAGGCACTTTTCAAAACAAAGTTACAACGTGCTGCACAATCAGTAGAGATAAAAGACACAGGACAGATCAATAAAACAGAGAGATCAATGAGGTCAGACAGAAATAAATTAGAAGTAAAAGGTCAAATCAACAGACAGGTGATCTATCGCCTCTATCGGCCTCTACTGGCGACCAGTGGGAATTACAACAGGAGAGATTTGGTTCCAAAACAGTTGGGGCCAGAAAGTGAGTTTTAAAAGCCATTTCAACACGGACAGTGAAGCTTATCAAACCCACAGATTTATTATGGTCTGTTTGTGAAATGAGGCAGCAAACACCTGAATTATATCACCTTTAAATGAAGAAACAACAACAACACATCTGTAGGAGAGAGAGATGCTGTTGGGAAGCTCCATGGTGCCAGGATCAGTCTAACAGACCAAAAACACAACTTCACATTTCTGTTAAAGACGAGTGAACAGTTCAGTGTTTTAGGTGTCGTTTTCTTTTACTGACAAGTAGCAGTAATACTAGTAGTAGTAGTATCAGTAGTAGTAATACTACTAACAGAAATACTAGTAACAGTAGTAGCAGTAGTAATACTAGTATCAGTAGTAGTAGTTGTAGTACTAGTAACAGTAGTAACAGCAGTAGTAATAATAGTAACAGCAGTAGTAGTAGTAGTAGTAGTAGCAGTGGTAGTAGTAATACTAGTAATAGCAGTACTAGTAGCAGTAATACTAGTATCAGTAGTAGTAAGTCTTCAGGTCAGTCAGTGTTCTCTCTTCATTTTCTCCACTAGATGGCTCTGTGTTGTTTTCACAGCTGCAGAAATAATAGCAGAAGAACCTTCATGATGTCATCAGGTTGGATTCACTGTTGGTTCTGGTCTGACTGAAGGACTGGACTGTATGAACTTCACTTTAACAGTCACATCCACTAACAGTATTGTTTCTTCAGTAAAAACATGAACGTAAGTTATGTCCATAACTGTGGATCTATGAGACCGAACGATGACCGTCACCACGGTCTTCAACTTGAATGATGCCATCCTTCTACCTATCTACGAGACCATTATATCAACAGAGTCATGTGACTGACCTTAAGAGGCTGGGCCCGGAGTCTATAAAGCATCCGGTGAACATGCCTCTTCCTCTTGCCTGGAACGCCTCAGCCCGTTCTGAGCGACAAGAGATGGTGACGGTCATCGTTCGGTCTCATAGATCCACAGTTATGGACATAACTTACGATCTATTTCGACCTCACTCTGACCGTCACCACGGTCTTCAACTTGGATGAGTCATACCAACATTGTCGCAAGGAGCGGAAGATTCCACCACCTCCCCAACGCGCTCGGCAGCTGACATAAGAACCGTGGAGCCGATTGCTGCGGACGTCACATTGACCCTATAAAATCTAGCAAAAGTGCATGGAGCACTCCACGATGCAGCCGCACATATATCCCCAAGAGCAACCCCCCTCAAGGCCGCCCACGAGGTGGCCACACTGCGTGTGGAGTGAGTCACCAGACCTCCAGGGACTGGGAGATTCTGGCTGGAGTAGGCCTGAGAAATTGTCTCCACCAGCCAGTGGGATAGACGCTGCTTAGACAACGGGAGGCCAAACCGTTTACCACCATAACACACTAACAGCTGAGTGTGTGCCCGCCTCAGCGGCCGTGTGCGATCAACATAAGCCATCAGTGCTCTTACTGGACACAGTGCCTGAAGAGCCACTCCCCCTTGGTGAGCTGGGTCAGGGCGGAATGCCTCTATTTCAATTGCCTGATTCACTGTCTGAGAGTTTACCACCTTAGGGAGGAAGAAGGGGTTTGGCCACAGGGACACCCCCGCATTCTCAGCTTTCCACCTCAAGCACTCATCACTCACAGAAAGTGCATGTAGCTCACTACTACGTGCAGGACACTCTCGGTGTCCTGCACGACCTGTTCGCGGGATGGGGCGCAGACCAGCCAGTCATCCAGGTATGGCAGTATTTTTATGCCTGCCCTCTGGAGTGGTGACAGAGCGGCTGCTACCACCCTGGTGAACACCCTGGGAGACATGGAGAGACCAAATGGCAGGACCTTGAGTTCGTAAGCCTGCCCCTGAAAGGCGAACCGCAGAAACCGCCAATGTTCCCGACAAATGGGGATGTGGAAATAGGCGTCCTTCAGATCGATAGTGGTGAACCACTCCCCTTGCTCTATCGACTCCAGGATGTGCCTTGTGTGTAGCATTTTGAAAGGCAATACCTTTACGTATGCATTCAGACGGGACGAAGCCCACCATCTTTTTTGGGAACAAGGAAATACATTGAATAGAAGCCAGTGCGCTGTTCGCTGGGACTTACTTTTACAATCACGTCCTTCTGTAGAAGTGTCGCAACCTCCTCCGCCAGCACTGTTGCCTGGACTGGGTCCCTGACCAATGTCATACGGACCCTGGAAAAAGGTGGGGGTCGCCGCCGAAATTGGATTCTGTATCCCCTTGCGACTGTAGCCAATACCCAGGGGTCCGATACCTCCTTCTCCCAGCTGTCCAGGCGTAGCTGGGAGTGAACCCCGGCGGCTGCCCCACCACTCCTATGCAGAACCCCCCTGGGTCCTTGGACCCTTGGGGGGGCGTCTCCTTTGAGGAGCCCCTCTCGCTGTGGGTCGGGGCTAAAACCCCTGCTGCTGCTGATGCGGCCTTCCAGCAGCATTGCCAAAGCCTTGGGCACCCAAGTTCTGGCGCCTGCCATGCGACCAAGACTCCTGACGACCCCAAGCAGCCTGGTATGGATGCTGCTGGCCCGTCGGTCTCTGCCTCGCCATCACAGGGCGACTGAATGTGCGTTGCACGCACTCCCGAGTACGCAGAGACTGCTCGGCTTTGTCCAGCACACTCTGCGAGTCTGAGTGAAACATTCGCCCGGCACCACAGGCATGTTGGTAAGTTCCCTCTTGATGTTCTCAGGGAGAGTTGTCTGAGCCAGCCAGACCTGCCTGCGAGTCATCATGGCTGATGACATAGCCGAACCGACGTCACGGGTAAGTTGGGAGTGTGTAGACAGCACAGTATCTATTAGGTTCTTGGTGTCCTGGTCACCCGTATTAGCGGTCCTTCTAAGAGCTGCTAACAGGACAGCGAGTGCATTCCCCGCACGAGCTGCACGAGCAGCTGCATTATAGGTCCTACAAACCAGGCGGTCTGTCTTGTCACATTCCCTCCGAGGGCAGCGTGGATTTGCAGTCACCCTGTCCGGGCCAAGAGAGGTCAAAGCTGCCATCTCCCTCTCCACTGGCGGCATGTCACCCAAGCCGGACTCAGGCGGGTACCGCGCCTTAGCTAACCTCCTGCAGCCTGAATTAAACTGAGGGGCACTGCCAGGAGCATTCCACGACCTCTTCAACATCTGACAATAATCCTCCGCTGCAGGAATAGCCACTGAGGGACGGGTTTGCGAAATGCCAGCCCAGACCCCCTCTAATGAACTAGGAGCTTCAACTGGGGGCGCAAGCCCTATAATCTTAGCAGCACTCAGCACCCTAGAAATCACATCACTGGGACTGGGCTCCTCAGTACCATCATCTGCAGACGCAGACCCCCCTGGGTGAGATGAGCTAAGGCCATTTGACTCCTCAGCAACCTCTAGGTGTCCACCCTCCTGTGCATAGAGGGAGATGGAATCAGGGTGTTCTGCCGGTGCCTCTTGGTATGCCGGTAAGTCCCCAGGGGAGGTCCCCGCCGAAAAATCTGCTTCCGGCGGAGCCGCTCTCTGGGTTCGAGCCTCGATCATGCTCACCCTATCCGCCAGACCACGAATGGTGGCTAGAATTTGTAGCTGCGTGTCCTCCTGCCCTCCTGTCTCACTTGGGGGGGGGGCTGGTCTACGCGATGGCGGAGAGGCACACTCTGGGGCTCGTTTCTTGCTATGCCCGTGAGAATGCCCCTGCTGGCGTTTGCGGGAACGACGTTCAGGATTACGTTCCCGTTCTCTACCACGGGTGTGAGGAGAAAGAACTGCCGCAGCATGGGGAGAATGCTTCCCAACCCTGGCCCTTCGGGCCCTTTCCTCCAGAGGCAAGTCAATTGCCGCCGGACACGGACTCTCCACATCCTCCAACAAATGAGCCTTGCCCAAACAAGAAGGACACTCCCGGTGACCGTCGCGCGGGTCCATGGCTGCCCCGCAAAAACGACATGTCTGAGGAGCCATGTTATTATCAGGTGGCCAGCAGTAAATAAACTATTCAAAACTGCCCTATAGGCAACACAAAGTAACACTGCCCACTGCGAACAGTGGCTAACGTGAACATATATGAACCCACTGGCTCACGAAATACTGCTCAGGCAAACTGAATTCACCCACTCCTTGTACGCGGACGTACGAGGGGGAATAAATAAACAATCCCACCTACTGCGCACAGAGGTAAAGGGAGATACATTAACTTATCCAAACAAAAAAGAAATACAACTATGGAGAAAACAAGTTACTCAAAATCACCACTCTTGTACGCGAACGTACGAGGGGAAATAAAGAAAAACCTTGACTGCAAAATAGCAGAAGGGAACAATTAACTATTTAACTTTGTGTTACTGTATTTATCTGCTGTCTTGTTGCCCAAAGGAAACAATAATACCAACTTAGGTTACTTACCCAAACGCCAACGGGCTATGGGAACAATCAACAACAGGTGTACCAATTATCCTACCTGCAAACAAACAGAAAGTTACATGCAAGTAGCACAACTACGGCGGAGGCGATGCTCAAAGCACCCCGCCAGTAGCGACTTCACAGGAAAACCAGTCGAAAATCCTTAGGGACACAAGGCGCCTGCACAACAAAGTGACGGATTATTGGCTTCCTAATATGCACAACTTACCGGTCTCAGGTGAGGCGAGAAAGGCAAAGAGGAAGAGGCATGTTCACCGGATGCTTTATAGACTCCGGGCCCAGCCTCTTAAGGTCAGTCACATGACTCTGTTGATATAATGGTCTCGTAGATAGGTAGAAGGATGGCATCATTCAAGTTGAAGACCGTGGTGACGGTCAGAGTGAGGTCGAAATAGATCCAATGTGCTGTTTCCCATTTAACTCAACATCTTCCAACAAGACAAATTACTCCTCCTCTGTCAAGACAGTGTCTCCTCTTCATCATCTCCTCTTCATCACCTCTTCATCATCTCCTCTTCATCACCTCCTCTTCATCACCTCCTCTTCATCAAGACAGTGTCTCCTCTTCATCACCTCCTCTTTATCACTTCTTCATCACCTCCTCTTCATCACCTCTTCATCACCTCCTCTTCATCATCTCCTCTTCACCACCTCCTCTTCATCACCTCTTCATCACTTCTTCATCACATCCTCTTCACCACCTCCTCTTCATCACCTCTTCATCACCTCCTCTTCATCACCTCTTCATCACCTCCTCTTTATCACTTCTTCATCATCACCTCTTCATCACCTCCTCTTCATCACCTCCTCTTCATAACCTCTTCTTCATCACCTCCTCTTCATCACCTCCTCTTCATCACCTCTTCATCTCCTCCAGACTCTTCATCACCTCCTCTTCATCATCTCTTCATCACCTCCTCTTCATCACATCCTCATCATCACCTCCTCTTCATCACCTCTTCATCACCTCCTCTTCATCACCTCCTCATCACCTCCTCTTCATCACATGCTCTTCTTCACCTCCTCTTCATCATCTTCTCTTCTTCACCTCCTTATCATCACCTCCTCTTCATCACCTCCTCTTTACCTCCTCTTCATCACATCCTCTTCTTCACCTCCTCCTCATCACTTTCTCTTCTTCACCTCCTCTTCATCACTTTCTTTTCTTCACCTTCTCTTCATCACCTCTGATCAGCTTCAGTTCCTAGATCAGCAGGGAGGTCAGAGGTCAGAGGTCAGAGGTCACAGCAGCAGATAACAGATAACTAATATTCCTGATGATCACTGTCAGTTATTCTGGATAAAAACATCAACTAAATGACTAAAGTGTAAGAATTTCAAACTAGTTTTTCCTCTGTATTCTCTCTCTGTACTGGATGGCAGGTTGAACCTTTAATGCAGAAAGTGTAATTCTGTAGGGAAACATCTAGTTCAACACAATCCAAATAAATCCAGTTCCCTCTCAACATGGTGACAGGATATATACTGACTGTTTCACCTTTTCAAATCCTTTTAAAAGACCACATGAAGACTTCATTATTCACTTTATTATTCAATCATTAGAAATAGATAGATATTAGAAATAGACAGAATAGAATAGAAATATTTCTCTCTTATTTTTCATCATTTCTGTTTCCAGTTGTTAAATATAGTAGTGAGATTTCTGAATAACAGCTGGTGGCTTTTATTTTGTTCCACATTCAGAATTCTGTATTTTTGTTGTTTTGTTATTAGCTGGCAAATAATTAAATGAGAAATGTATCAAATAAACAGTAGTAAAACCAATTATATTACAGATGATCCCGTAAGACAGCTAAATACTGTTCCACATTTTATAGAAATTTGTATGAGTCACAGTATAATGAGGTAGCAGCTAACCATTTTCTAGGATTTCTCACCGAAACAAAGTCAATTAAGAATGACCAAAAAGATTTTTGTGATAGCCTAATAACTTTAGATGAAGTCCTGTTTGCCATTCATCACCTAAAACTCAATAAATCTCCAGGAGTTGACGGCTTAACTTCTGAATTTTATTGATTTTGCAGAGCAACTAACCCCCTTCCTCCATGGTGTGTTTATAGAAAGTATTGAAAATCAAACTCTTCCTCCCATATATATGTATATCTAATAACATCAGGCTTGTGCTAGACCTTATTGACTATGCTGATCTTTGCAGTGATGATAGTTTTATTTTGGGGGCTGGCCTGCTGGCTGTCCCAAGAGTTAGAACAAAACACGGTGAAGCAGCATTTTGTTATCATGCAACACAGACCTGGAATAACCTCCCAGATGATATTAGACAGGCCCCGACTCTGACCGCTTTTAAGTCAAAGCTAAAAACTTTCTTATTTTCCACTGCCTACTCTACCCTGTAATGGCTAAAAACTTATCTTTTCAGCTTAGCTTTTAAATAACATTAATTTTAACTCTTTCTGTTCAGGATCCCAACAGAGCTGACACGGTCTTGTCCAGGTAAAGCTTACTTGTGGATGAGTGAACACTATATGTGGGGGGGGACAGAGCTTTACCCTGCATGATCCTCATCCATCTGTGGATGGTGAGGTTTTTGACCAAGAGGAGAATCTATGATTCTCGGCTGCCTTAGGCAGTGAGATCTGACGTAAATATATGGGTTCACTCACAATGTGCATCTAAAAGTGGGAGTATTTGTTGTATTTGTTGTGTTCTTTTATCTTTCTATCTCATTTGATTTAAACTGCACTAGTTTACTTTTTAAGTCTTTTATCTTTTGTATCTCTTGTCTGTACTTTTGCACTTTTTAATTGTAAATCTTTTACCTTTACTGTATTTTATCACTCTGTAAAGCACCTTGAATTGCCCCAGTGTATGAAATGTGCTATGCAAATAAAGCTGCCTTGCCTTGCCTTGCCTTTGTTTCTAGATTTGAGCAAGGCATTTGACACAGTCGAACACAACTTTATATCTCAGGCCTTGGAGAAATTTGGTTTTGGTCCTTACTTTTGTGCAGCTATCAGTACTATGTATAAGAATGCAAATTGTTCAGTTAAACTGTTTGCAGGCACCTCTCCAAGACTTAAAACGCGGAGTCAGACAAGGCTGTCCTGTCTCGCCATACTTGTTCCTGATTTGTGCTCATTTACTCTCTGACTTCATTAAGCTCAGCCCCCTGAAAGGTATCACAATAGCTGAAAATGAAATCATAATTAGTCAGCTGGCTGACGATACCACTTTATTTTTAAAGGATGCTTCACAGGTTTCAGTCGCCATTGATACAGAAAAAAATAAATTTATGGCTTCATAGAGATTTATCCCTTAGAGGAAGAATTTTGCTATCAAAGGCAGAGGGCATATCCTGACTTACTTTGCAGCCTTATCTCTAGATGTGAACAAACAGACCTCTGTGGCCATTGATAACATACTTTATAATTTTGTGTGGAGTAACAGAATGCAATATGTTAGAAAATCAGTCTTAATGAACTCCCATGAACATGGTGGCCTGAACTTTCTTGATTCTTCCACCCTTAACAATACTTTCAAAATAAATTGGATTAAACAGTTTCTTAGAAACCCGACTTTAATTTGGAATTATTCCTAATTACTTGTTCTCAAAACTTGGAGGCCTTAAATTTGTTTTACTTTGCAGCTACAATATTGAAAAAATTCCCTTAAAATTGTCAAATTTTCACAAACAAATGCTCCTTTCCTGGTCTTTAATTTATAAACATAATTTCCCCCCCACAGATACATCTGGAACAATAGAGATATTATATAAACACAAATCATTATTCTTGGAAAACTGGTTTGTCCATGAAATTGATCTGGTTAATCAGCTCCTCAATTCTAGTGGCGTATTAATGTCATACTCTGAACTTCTAAAATCAAAAATGATTCATCGTTTTTTATCCCTCCAAGGTCTACAAAGATATAAAAAGGACATTGAAGTGGATTGCTCATTTTGTCAACTGGTACCAGAAGATTTATGTCATTTATTTTGGTCTTGTCCCCACTCGTATTTTTTGGCAAGATGTCTGTACATTCATTTCCCAATATATTGATTCTGAATTTTCCCTTTCCTATGAAAATGTATTGTTTGGCTTTTTTACTTACACTTCTACCAAAGCAAATCAATACTATATCATCAATTTGATTCTATTACTTGCAAAATCACATATTCATAAATCTAAGTTTTCCAATCATAAACCATATTTTTTATTTTTTTAATATGAAATCAAACAATACATTACAACAATGCTATACTCTAAAAATAGAAAAGCTATTAAAACCATAAATTTGTATACCATGTATAACATTTTTGTGAATTGATTTATGATTTCTGGCAGTTAGGAACCTTCCTAAGCAAAAAAGACTGTTGACCCCTATATGGCTGGACCGTGTTCCGGCCGACCACGTGTTCCGGCCGACCAATGGTGTAACTTCATCACTCAGTCAGAAGCTAAATCCAAATGTCCGGACTTCACCACACTTCCAAATTTAACATCTTAATATAATTTGTACTGCACTATTTTCATTTTGTATCTTTTTGTGTCAAACTTTGTTTGTAACCCGTGGCGTTGTATATTTTAATGTCTGTTATTCGATAACTTTGTATATCTGATGCTGATGATAGAAATAAAAAAAAATAAATAAAATAAATTACCGCACTTGCAGACTCGCGGACTTTGCGGGCGCGTTCCCGGGAAGTCTGCGAGTGCTGAGGCTCTAAATCCACAATTCATCCAGTCCACAAGGGGCCTCAAGTGGACTTTCTGCAGACTTCACCAGACTTCACTGATTTAATTACCCACAATTCATTGCAATACGGACGTGACGGTGTAGTTTTCCCAATTGCCGAACAGAAAAACAAAAAGGACTTATGAATGTGTAAAACAATGACTTTCTTAAAACGTTACTTGAATCATGTCGGCCAGAAATAATATTCAACCACATCATGACACGAGCGATCTCGACCACGATCGTGGCAGCGATCACTGTGGACAGGGTTGTAGTCGCTACACTGTTGTTTTGAACGTTTCCACAGCAACGAGTGAAACA
Organism: Centroberyx affinis; assembly: GCF_046629955.1. Taxonomy (NCBI): domain Eukaryota; kingdom Metazoa; phylum Chordata; class Actinopteri; order Beryciformes; family Berycidae; genus Centroberyx; species Centroberyx affinis. Next base: position 64,525 of record NW_027281514.1, on the reverse strand, counting down.
GCCTTGAGTTTGTCTATCAGCGGCTTGTAGTCTCGCGCACTCGCAGACTTGACGTGATACCGTTGAACACGTCACGGTGCGTACGACTGAAGTCCGTGAGGGCTCAATCCAGAAGACCGGAGGGTGGACGTTTGGATTCTGCAACACATCGGGCGCTTTGCAGCGCCGTAAAGATGCAGCTGCGGGGAAAAGCAAAGTAAAGTTTGGCGTTGTTTGGTTAAGTAGATTTGAGCCCATCAGTGAGTTTATGCAGCTGCTGTCGCAGCCAAAATCTATAAATGTATGTGTAGTAGTGTGATGTTGTTGCGCTATATTATGAGCAGGGCATTGTACATTTTTGAAGAATTGTATGTGGATTGAAGCACAGACTTTTATTTTGAAGGATGCGGGTTAACATTTCCGTTACCATGGTTCCTATGTTCCTTAAGTGTTGTTGATATGTCGTCAGTATGTCCTTATGAAATGGTGTAAATAAGTATATTGGGTTTCATGTTAAGGTTAGACACCTTTCCATAAAGGGAAATATTGGGGATTATCGCCGGAAGTATAGCGAGCATCTTATTTTACGAACTGCACTTGTGGCACTTCCGTTTACTTTACTTCCTCTTTGTTTCGGAACTTTTACCGGGAAGGTAGGCAGTCTCTCTGCTCTTTGCACTTTCGCTGTTTTTGTTGTAAAAGTGAAGTTAAGTTACTTAAAAACTCATGTAAAGTCAGTGTGTTAGCATTGTCATGTTTTAGAGTTGCAATTGTATTTCTTTTCATGCATAAATCTGCTAATCAGGGGAGAAGTGTGTCGAGGCCTGTGTGTGTTTCAGAGCTGCCGTGTAGCTTGTCACGCTAGAGTCTGCTGTTGAGACTGTTTGCTGGCACGAGCCATTTAGTGACTTTACTCATGATGTTACACAGGCGCTGAGAAACCCTGTGAATGTTTTGTTTCTTCACAACTACAGGTATGTACGGAAGCCGAGAACGGCCGTGCTTGCAATTATTTTTTTTATTGCCGTTATCTCGAGATCACGAGTTAATTACTTCGTTATCTTGAGATAACAAAGCTCGTTTTCTCGAGATAAAGGGTTAATTTATCTTGGTATCTCGAGAAAACAAAAGGCCGATTTCTCGAGATAGTTTATCACGAGAAAACGACTTTTGTTTTCTCGAGATCACGGAATAATTATGGAGAACTCAAGAGTGTCTGGTTCAGGGGCGGATCTAGAGAAATGTTCATGGGGTGTCAAGAGGGTGGCAGATATATATATATGCTGATTTAATCGCAAACAATAATGAATATTTGCTTGGGAAAGCCCCCAAATGAAGATATTTTAACTCAAAAACATTACATTATTGTGGCACATGAGTAAAGCATTGAATAGAAATATCTAAAGGTGGCATTAGAAATATATAAATTGTTTTATTTCCAACTCTTCAGACATTTTTCCTAATACATGTCTTTTTTCATTGAACATAAGCCCATCACTTAGCCTAGAACAGTTTTTTTTTTAAAATAATTTAACATAACGCCTATACGTTAATTTACGTTTAACGTGTTATTTTTAAAATTAATCTAAATTAATGCATTAAATTTGACAGCTCTAACAGATATAGATATAGATATATATACACAAAATAATTTTGTTTGTCTTAATAGTTTTGGATGTTCCAAAACTAAAACCAATAAAAGGACAAGAACAAAACCAATAAAAATGAGAGACTAAAAGTTAGGGCCACCTTTACTCCTCTCTGCAGCCTAAAAACCAGGTCAAAGCATGGGTAAACCCCATTGAATTTTCTGTGTATGAAATGCACTATATAAAAAGGCTGACTTGCCTTACCACAAAAGTTTTTTTGACCATATCACTCTGCATTTCTACACCACCTAACCTAAGATTAAGTCAAGAAACAGTAACCCTGTATAATGTTAACTAAAAATGTAATGTTATATTACTAGATTTCAGCATTGAGGTGCTTATATTCATGATCTTGCATAGGCATACTAACCTAAAAACCTTTTATTGAGAATCATGAGAAAGTTTCACAGTGACAGACACAGAGCATCCCCGTAACCATAGCAACTCACTCTCGCAGAAGAGCTGACTGAGATTACTCTGAGCAGCATGCATGGGAATAAACTACAATATAATAATTATAATACAATATATATAATAATATAATAATTAGTGTATATTTCTCGCTATTCAGATGGTCTGAATAACTCTGTGCTGCTCTGTCTCGTCTGTCCTGCTGTCAGTTTCCTTTTTTCACGTCTCGACGTTATCAGTTATGAATTTGTTTTTCACTGCGTGAGAAAGTAGACTTGTGGCGTGAGAGCGTGTGAAAAATATAAATTGCGTGAGTCTCTCGGTCAATGCGTGAGAGTTGGCAGCCCTGTGAACTCGCTTGTCATTATGTATGAAACTGCCAATCAGATTTATTTACTTATTAATCGAAGGTTCCGGCCCACTTTAACCCCTGGTGATACTGCAGCTATCTGCTCATCGACCTCATTCCTTCACCGTATGTTCTGCTGACTGGACTGTCTTCGTCTTCTTCTTCTTCTTCCTGCCGTTACTGTTGTCACAGACGGTCACAGATGAAGTGGCTCTGATGTTAACAGCTCCTGTTGGGGGGGGAGGAGTCTACGGGGAGCGTCATCTCTTGCTGCATTCACTGCAGCCACAACTTTTTATATATATATTTTTGAATTAGATTGTCCAAAACTGGGGTGGCAGCTGGGGTGGCAAGGCATTTTTTTAGGGGTGGCAGCTGCCACCCCGGTAGATCCGCCGCTGGTCTGGTTCATTTGATCACAGCTGATTTCAGCCTTCAAGATCACTGTCATGACTGTCGGGGAGGATTCATAACTGAACAGTAAGTCGAGGCATAAATGTGAAGTTTTTTGTGAAGGTTTGCTGCAGTTACTGTAACTGCAGCAAACAAAACTACACATTTTCTTGTGATGAATTATCTCGTTATCTCGAGAAATCGGCCTTTTGTTTTCTCAAGATAAATAATTAACTTGTGATCTCGATAACGGCATTAAAAAAATAATTGCAAGCACGGCCGTTCTCGGCTTCCGTAGGTATGTGGGTTTATGCATGTTTTTTTTTATTTTTCTGATAGAAAATACAGTATGTTAGATTAATTTATTTATATAATTTGCATTTTATTTATTCTTTTTTTGTAATGCTATTGTGCATATTTTCTTTGTTTTGGGACTTTTACCGGGAAGCGCTGAGAGCATTTATGTGAGAAAACCCAGTGAATGTTTTGTTTCTTCATAACTACAGTTGCTGTTGCCGCTGGTTGGCAAATAAATTGCTCAGAGACAGAGCCGGGAAGTGTGTCCTTGCCTTCTACACAGAGTCAGACCCACTACATGTGCAGCTTGGGGGGGCTGATCATTTCATACCTGACAAGATGAAGAGACATTTAGCACAAGAAGCTTTGGAAAGAATCGCGCAGTCCGCTGACAGCGAGCAGCGGTCTGTATCGGACTCGGACGAGGAAGCCTCCAAAACCGAAGACGACGACAACACGGACGATGAAGTCTCGAATCTGGTTCCTCCGATTGGGTCCGATTCCTCCGATGACTCCGCCGGGAGCGGGGAGGAGACGGAGGAGACGGCGGGTCCTTCTAATGAATGGAAATCGAAGAACGGGCAAATTGTCTGGTCTCCCACTCACGCCGAGACGCTGCGCTACATTCCAGCCACCGGTGCGGTCCCGGGACCCACGCGGTACGCCACCACCCGCATCAGCACCGTGAAGTCCTGCTTCGATCTCTTCATGACAGAAAAGATCATGCAGCTCCTTCTGGATATGACAAACCTGCAGGGGAGACGATCCCTCACGGATTGGAAAGACATAGATGCCACCGACCTGCAGGCGTACGTCGGGCTGCTGATTCTGGCCGGTGTGTACCGGTCCCGCGACGAGTCGACCCGCAGCCTGTGGGACGGCCACACCGGGCGGGCCGTCTTCCGGGCCACCATGTCCCACCATACGTTCAGCCTCATAAGCTCAAACCTGCGGTTCGACGACAAGCTGACACGACCCGCCCGTCACCAGAAGCACGACAAGCTGGCTGCCTTTCGGACCATCTGGGAGAAGTGGGTGCACCGCCTCCCCCTCCTGTTCAACCCGGGCCAGGACGTCTGTGTAGACGAGCAGCTCGTCCCGTTCAAAGGCCGCTGTGGATTCCGCCAATTCATGCCCAGAAAACCTGCGAAATACGGGATAAAGATTTGGGTCACCTGTGACGTCATCACATCGTACGCGTGGAAGATGCAAATCTACACGGGGAAACCTGCCGGCAGTCCGGAGGTGAACCAGGGACAGAGGGTCGTCCTGGAGATGACGGAGGGGCTCCAGGGGAACACCGTGACTTGTGATAATTTTTTCACTTCCTATGCGCTGGCCGAGGAGCTTCTGAGGAGGAAACTGGCCCTGGTCGGTACAATTCGGAAGAACGGGCCAGAGCTTCCCCCGCAACTGCTGCAGACGAGGCAGAGAGCGCCCCGATCCTCCCGGTTTGCCTTCACCAGGACGCACACGGCGGTGTCCTACGTCCCGAAGCGGGGGAAGAACGTTCTGCTGCTCAGCACCAAGCACCGCGAGCCGGCCGTGAGCCACACGGAGCACCAGAAGCCGACCATAATTACCGACTACAACCGCTGCAAAGGAAGTGTCGACAACCTGGATAAGGTGCGTGCCATTACGCATCGATTATTTATTCTTACTGAATTCATGTGCTTGTCTGAGATCTATTTAGTGCTTTTATTATTCAGTATTTCTTGCATTTATATAAAGAATGAATGATATATTTGTGTATGATGAGGAAGAGTATTTGTATTCATTTATTCATTTTTTCTTGGTCTTTTTTGTTTTGTTCTTTTGCAGGTTGTCGGCGCCTACAGCTGTAGGAGAAGGACCTGTCGGTGGCCACTGGTTCTCTTCTACAACATGCTGGACGTCTCTGCCTACAACGCCTTTGTGCTGTGGACGGCCGTGGATCCCTCCTGGAACCGGGCCAAGACCTTTAAACGGAGGCTGTTCATGGAGGAGCTGGGGAAAATGCTGGTGTCCCCGCAAATGCTTCGGAGAGAGCACCTCCCCCGCACACCGGCCGCCGCCGCCATGGTGGCGGAGCTACAGGACCCGGGGGACGGTCCGGTCCCGGACAGCACCGACAGCACCGACAGCAAGAGGAGGAGGTGGTGCGAGTTCTGCACTGGCAGAAAAAAGAAAACCGCCACCACCTGCATCAAGTGTGGGAAGCATACCTGCAAAGACCACACATCCTCATACTGTAGCTCCTGCTGCACATGAACCGGACCGAACTCTGTCTCACACACACTCACTCACACACACTCTCTCTCTCTCTCTGTCTCTCTCTCCCTCTCTCTCTCTCTCTCCCTCTCTCTCTCTCTCTGTCTCTCTCACACTCACACATACTAGTATTTCTGTTCTGAATTTTTTGATATGTTCAATGTTCTTGAATTTTGAAAAATAAATCTTGTTCTTGTTCAAAGTAATCTTGTATTTTTGCTTTGTTTATATTCTATCTATTTTCTCTCTCTCTCTCTGTCCTCTGTCTCTGTCTCTCTCTCTCTCTCTCTCTCTCTCTCTCTCTCTCTCTCTCTCTCTCTGTCCTCTGTCTCTGTCTCTCTCTCTCTCTCTCTCTCTGTCCTCTGTCTCTGTCCTCTCTCTCTCTCTCTCTCTCTCTCTCTCTGTCCTCTGTCTCTGTCTCTCTCTCTCTCTCTCTCTCTCTCTCTCTCTGTCCTCTGTCTCTGTCTCTCTCTCTCTCTCTCTCTCTCTCTCTCTCTGTCCTCTGTCTCTGTCTCTCTCTCTCTCTCTCTCTCTGTCCTCTGTCTCTGTCCTCTCTCTCTCTCTCTCTCTCTCTCTCTCTCTGTCCTCTGTCTCTCTCTCTCTCTCTCTCTCTGTCTCTCTCTCTCACTCACTCACTCACTCTCTCTTTCTCTCTCACTCTCACTCACTCACTCTCTCTCACTCTCACACACACTAGTATTTCTGTTCTGAATTTTTTGATATGTTCAATGTTCTTGAATTTTGAAAAATCTTGTTCTTCAAAGTAATCTTGTATTTTGTAAAATAAGGCAATAGGCTATTAGAAGGTGAACACTTTGAAGGGTAATAGGAGTAATACAAAAAGCAATAATTGACATTTTACATATGTAACTGTAACATACTATAAGTTAACAGGTGAGATTCTTTACTTTAATACTGCACAAAAAATAATAATGCATAAAAATCAGTGTTGCTAATCATTGACATATCCCAGACTGTGATGATAAAAAAAAAAAAACTTCCCCCTAGCCTTTAGTATATTGAAAATATTTATTGAGATTGGTTAAAAAATTTAACTCAGTGAAAGTGGAAAATAATATTAATATATAGTATTTTTATGGCGGTTTTAGGAAGGGGACATTTTTGTCCTCTAAGGTAACAAGTGTGATTTTTTTTTTATAATCTGACACTGCACAAAAAATTATGATGCATCAAAATCAATGTTGTTGCTAATCACTGACATATCCCAGACTGTGATAATCAATAAAAAAAATCTCCCCCTAGCATTTAGTGTAGTAGTTTAGTGACGCTGACGATAACAGACAGGCTGTGGTTTCACTGCAGCTCCACACCGCTCACTGTGGTTTGTCATATCAACAAAATGACAGTTACAATTATTTATTTTGGTTAAGAATACTTCCAGGAAGCCCAGCTTTATTTCCACAGAGTCTCAACTCAATCTGTGGGATCTGTGAAAACTTCATTTCACATGCAAACAGACAGTTTGTGACCTTGGAATTATACGGTTCTATGTGACTTTTTGTCCAAACTGAGTTGGTCACATAAACCTGTGGAACCTATTCTACCTATTTTTGAGTCTGTCATTTCTAAAACAAAAGGCCCCGACTCCATTTAACTCAGTGGATGCTGAACATTTTGAAGCTCAATATGTCCAAACTCCTGAAGGGAGATGGAACCATATAATTCTAAGCTCATATATTTCACTCATTCAGTCATTTCCACAGAGGAAATGAGGAATTTCACCTTCAAATCTGAAAAGAGACAAAAAGCACATGTGCTTTGAATTCAGTGAGGCTTTTCACATGTGACTTTGTTCTCAAACAAGTCAAAAAAGTTGTTGTTTTGTTTTTGTCTAATTGTTTATGTATTCATGATGTGCATTTTTCAGTGTTTTCTATTTGCATTTTCAGCCTCACATCACAAGTCGCTCTGCAGCAAGATTTCCAGAAATCCTCCTTCGACGTCACTGCTACACTAAAACATTTGAAATCATATATAATAAACATTATGATTTATCAGACTGAAAGCACAAAAACACACTGAGACGGTTCAGTGTGAAGTTTCTGTGCAGCAGCAGCCAAGACTCTCAGTTTCCTGTTTCAGGAAGAAAAAAACATGTCGGTGTTTTGTTTTTCTAAGCAGAACTTCGATGTCAGCGTTGATTCCTCACAGCGCAGAGGAATGAACTGCTGTTCAGTTCCCGTTGAGATACAAAGACTTCTTTTTCAAGGGAAGCCTGGCCAACATAACAGCATAAAAAGAGATAAAAGTTGCAACAACATCAAAACAGACAAACATTAAGACACAAAACATGCGGTAAAATAAATAAAAACAATTACAACCTTCATAAAAAACATGTGCAAGTACGAAAGGAATCTGCTTCTAAGTCTCTCATTTGATTTTTTAAAGTTCCAAGTGGAATCAGTTCCGGCAGTTTGAGGCTCTGCAGTGAGCTCCAGGCTGAAGGTGCAGAAAACATAAAAGCCTGTTTGCCAAGATCAGTGTGGACTTTGGGGACGGTTAGCTGGTAACAGCCATTTGACTGTAAACAATAATTACTGTAGGTTGTAGAAAAATAACCACAGAGGTACGATGGAACTAATCCTAGGATGATTATTATTATTAGTAGTAGTGTTTTCCTGTGTTTTGTCCAATAACTCGTCCATACATTGATAACTCTTTGTCCATTTTGACATACAGATAGTTCAGGTCAGCTGCTACTGGGAAACAAATGATGTCACTGATTGGCCCATAGGGGGCGCTGTAATAAGCTCCCAAAGTCTGAGGCTCAGCCCCGCCGTCCTGTTAGTTGTAGAGATGTGAAACTTGGTACAGATATGTATCTGATCATGATGAACAGTTTTGCCTCTAGGACCCATAAGCTCCGCCTATAAAACATTCTGACATTTTGATTTTTTTGAAAAAGCTTCAAAAATCTTCTTCTTATGAACCGCAGGTCAGAATGACTCCAGATTCGGTCTGCAGGCTTCTTGGACTTGCCTTTACTTTGTTTGAAAGTAGCTAAGGAATCAGGTAAAAGATGGCGGAGTTGTGACCAATGCAGTGGAACCGTTTGGTTCTATTTGACTTTCCAGCTGACAGTAGCGCTCCGCTGTAGCTGCGGCCTGCAGGCAGCAGGGGGCGACACCTCACTACAGATAGTCTGCTTCATCTGCTGTTACTGTTACCACAGAGTTCAGTCAGGATCTCCTGCCTGTCAACCAGCTGTTACATTACAAATATCATTTGTTGTATCTTAACATTTGTTCTTGTTGTTTTATTTGTTCTGTCTGGTGATTTGATGCAGACTGAGCTCAGTCAGCTCACTGCAGGATCAACTGACTGCTGCAGGAATCAAACATAGAATCTGAAGTGATAGAACCGTCATTCCTGTTCAGATCTACACTCATGGTTGACTTGTGCTGTTTGTCTTGTCTCCAGTCTCCTTCCAGTCCCAGTGCAGGGTGAAGCTGCTCTCTCTGGTTTACACAGTGATGATAGTGAAGAGCATGGTGTACTGCTGTGGACTCTCTCTCCTCATGATCCATACAAACAAGGGAGGCTCCACCAACACACATGCTGACTGACTGTTTTCTGACTGGATCACTAACTGGAGCGGCCTCATCACTTATAAACAAATAAATATGACTAAAATCATATGGATTATTAGCTGCCTACATTAATAAATGTTATATTGTTTTGATTGATCGGTGTGTAAAATTCATATGCGAGATATTGTCAATAAACTGCATCATCACAGTGTCTGAGTTCTGTGAAGATCCTTATTTTTATTGGATGCTCTCTGTCATTTCTCTGCTCTCTTGGCGCTGACTTTGGCAAAACGTCACGTGACGAAGGCTTTTAGTTTCCATCAGCTTGTGTAGAATTCAGCTGTAAAGAAAGCAGTTTTCTCCTGTTAGTTACTGAGTGGTATCTGCTGTCTCTATAGTGCAGACAGCTGCTTCAGTCAGATTTATCCCTCACTGATCACAACCACACTCCACATGTTTTTCTGCAGGAATCTATGAACTTTATGAAGCTATTTAACTAATGAACTGAACAGCAGTTCATTCCTCTGCGCTGTGAGGAATCAACGCTGACATCGAAGTTCTGCTTAGAAAAACAAAACACCAACATGTTTTTTTCTTCCTGAAACAGGAAACTGAGAGTCTTGGCTGCTGCTGCACAGAAACTTCACACTGAACCGTCTCAGTGTGTTTTTGTGCTTTCAGTCTGATAAATCATAATGTTTATTATATATGATTTCAAATGTTTTAGTGTAGCAGTGACGTCGAAGGAGGATTTCTGGAAATCTTGCTGCAGAGCGACTTGTGATGTGAGGCTGAAAATGCAAATAGAAAACACTGAAAAATGCACATCATGAATACATAAACAATTAGTAGACAACTTTTTTGAGTTGTTTGAGAACAAAGTCACATGTGAAAAGCCTCATTGAATTCAAAGCACATGTGCTTTTTGTTGCTTTTCAGATTTGAAGGTGAAATTCCTCATTTCCTCTGTGGAAATGACTGAATGAGTGAAATATATGAGCTTAGAATTATATGGTTCCATCTCCCTTCAGGAGTTTGGACATATTGAGCTTCAAAATGTTCAGCATCCACTGAGTTAAATGGAGTCGGGGCTTTTTGTTTTAGAAATGACAGACTCAAAAATAGGTAGAATAGGTTCCACAGGTTTATGTGACCAACTCAGTTTGGACAAAAAGTCACATAGAACCGTATAATTCCAAGGTCACAAACTGTCTGTTTGCATGTGAAATGAAGTTTTCACAGATCCCACAGATTGAGTTGAGACTCTGTGGAAATAAAGCTGGGCTTCCTGGAAGGATTCTTAACCAAAATAAATAATTGTAACTGTCATTTTGTTGATATGACAAACCACAGTGAGCGGTGTGGAGCTGCAGTGAAACCACAGCCTGTCTGTTATCGTCAGCGTCACCCAGCAGCAAATCACATGTTGCTTCACTGGCAGCAGGACGGGTTTGATGAGTCCTGACTGCTCAACAACTTTCTTTAAAGCAATATTCCACTTAGTTTCAACATGGACTTATTTATTTGAAAAGCACAATATAATCTCCTCACCAAGATCAGATGCAGCTGGACCGGTTTGTAGCGTTCACATTTTGACTTCCCATTCATTTGAATGGAAACTGACATCGAACACGTCGGTGAACAGATTCAACAACAGATCCTGCTGCTGTGATTTCCAGCTGACTGTTGGTCCGACGCTTCAGAACAGAATTTCACCAAACAGCATTTTTATTGATAGAAGAGAACACAGCGGAGGGATACCGTCTGGGGGAGATACTTCCTGTTGGGGAGACCGGATCTACTTTTATTTGACTCGTTTTAGTGTAAAGCAAGAATAGAAATGCAAAATGAGGACGGAGCAGTTGCTGCTTTATTGTCTTCCAGCAGGATCTGTTGTTGAATCTGTTCACCGACGTGTTCAATGTCAGTTTTCAGGAGATTTTCGTGGCTCATTCAAAGCCGCTGACTCTTTATCGGCCCGTGACTTCACTTAGGTCCTCGGGTCCAGGTCTGCCGGTGGTCTCCGGTTCTAGATTCCAAACTAAGGGAGAACGTGTCTTGGCGGTTTTGGCCCCGACTCTCTGGAATCGTCTCCCTCTGCCGATCAGATCAGAGTCTGTCGTCTCCTTTAAGCAGCTGCTGAAAACCCACTTCTACAGGCCGGCCTTCCTGACGAGGGGCTGGACGGGTCTCTGCTCTTTATTTGGTTAGGACTTGTGTGTATGGAGGAGTTTATGTGTGTATTGTATAGCTTTAACCTTTTCATCATCATGGGCTTTGAAATGCTTCATGTTTTTGACTGTTTTTACTTTCTATATGTATGGTTGTGTTGTTTTAAGATGCTTTTGTCTTCTCTTCAATCTTTTCTGTCTTTCATGTCTTTTCTGTCTTTCATCCTCTTGTTGTGAAGCGCTTTGTAAACTGTGAGTTTTAAAAAGTGTCTATTTAAGTGAAGCTTTACTGACTGACTTACTCCTGCTCCGTCTTTCATATGATCTCCTCTTTCTCTCTATCTCTAGGAGGAAGAATAGCAGCATTAAAAAGCCAATAATGTTGTTGAGGAAGTGGTTTTGTTTCCACACAGTAAGACTGAAACAGAAACCACATCAGCTCGTTTACAGCCTGAACCCGAGCCTTCCCGCCTCATCGCTGCTCAGCATTCACCAACATTATGATACACGAATGTTGACTTCATAAACACACAGTCTGAAATGTAACAACAGATTGGCAATTCACAAAGGGATTATTATTATTATTTGAGTCCCATTTATTTCTGTTTGACTTCATCTTACAGCAACATTTCAGCTGCTGACACTGTACAGCAAGCAGCAAACCTGACAAACATTATATAAAGTCAATGAACTGAAGCAAAACACACTTCATTACACTGAATAATGGAATTACCACTGAATTACTGACAAGGTCTTCATGAAAAAAAATAGATATTTCTCAGAGAAATTACAACCATCATGCTCAGAGTTCTTAAAATGACAAAATGTAGAATTTCATGTCTTTATTTATATCGCACTTTTTTAAAAATGGTTACAAAGTGCTTCACAAAAATAAAATAAGAATAAAACCTTCCTGACAGAATGCAGATGTTAAGAAAAAAGAGAAGCAATAGTAGACAATAATAAACAATATATCTACTGCTGAGCAAAGCAATACGATATTATAGAGCAAAGCATTCATTGTTCAAATAAATGTTCAGAATATTATCATAGACAAAAAATGACAAATGCTGTAACTGATACTAACTTCAATATTTTGTAAAGTTTCTCTGAAAACAAATTAAAAAGATAAAAGGCAGCAGAAGAAACTATCTAGATGAAAGAAAGAAACTATATCAATGAAAATTTATATCTGAAAGTACAATGCTGCCTTCATAAAATCCTTTAATGATCTTAACACATCAAACACGTTCATTCAATTTATTTTAATAATAATGTCAAATTCACAATTTGGCTAAATAAGATAAAAAATAATCTGAATTTGTTATGATTGCTGCTCAGATTGTTCTGGTGAACTCAATTATGAGACAGATTGGATTATATTTTAAAACTAATTAATTAAAACTGTTTCTTTTTATTAATTAATACCAAATAAAACAACACAAATACACAATCATGAATCTGGAATAAAAAATGATTAAAAAATGATAATATGATAATTTTTTACTGTATTGAAACAAGTTGAAACAGAAGAACAAGATGAGAGAAACATTTGTTCTGATGAAAAGCTGGACAGAAAGCAGAGGAACATGGCAGTCAGTCAGCATGTGTGTTGGTGGAGCCTCCCTTGTTTGTATGGATCATGAGGAGAGAGAGTCCACAGCAGTACACCATGCTCTTCACTATCATCACTGTGTAAACCAGAGAGAGCAGCTTCACCCTGCACTGGGACTGGAAGGAGACTGGAGACAAGACAAACAGCACAAGTCAACCATTCCTCTCTGTTTGCTCATTCATCCAACTATGGAAATGTTTTGCATTTAGTCTTCAGGAAAAATCAAGAACAAAACACATGTGCACATCCAGAAGAAAGGTGCTGGATCAAAGAAAATATCAAGTGAAGGACAGAAGATCCGCACACAGAAACGCTCCCATATGAAAACTTTATAAAGAAGTGACGTTTGGAGCAACAAGCTCTTCCTCAAACTGATTCCAAACCAGGGGCGATTCTAGGATCAGACCTTTAGGGGGGCTCAGCCCCTAATGAGAATGTGACATGCATACAGTGCCTTGTAAACGTGTTCAACCCCCCTGCTAAATCACTCATTTCACTGGATAACAATTCATATTTTTCTATATATGATATTTTAATTTACAACAATAATACTTTGAATGACTTACTAGTAAGTAACATGAGTTTTACACCACCAAATATCTTTGAAGAAAATGAAAAATGGAATATGCTGTTTGCAAAAGTATTCAACCCCTTTCACTTTGGCAAACCTCAATTCAATTAGGTACACAATGTTACCTTCAGAAGCAACCTAATTAGTTGGGTGGTCTATTGTAGTGCATAATAATAATGGTTCAGAATGAACAATCACACATTTCAATATAATACACCTGTTTTAGAGAGGACCCTCAGTTAGTTCATAAAACCTGAGGCAAAGACTCGATCATAATGACCAGAACTTTCCAAAGTAAGTCAAAGATCAAGTTATAGCAAAGCAGATATGAGGAGAAATGTACAAAACATTGTTTCAGTCTCTGAACCACATGGGGACAGTCCACCATATCATCAAGCAAGCTGCCTTGGCATTATAACTATGTGGTCTTGACTACCTGTCCACTTTCTCACCTGGTTCTTGCTCTCTATCCTCCTCTCTCCCTCTTTGTGCTGTCAACCAAAAGGCAAATATAACAACCAGATTATTTATAATCTAATAAGAGGTATAAATTGATCCATATCAATTTATAACATTATTCTACTTGAATATTGGGTTGCTGTGGGCAATGCAGTCAGGTAACGTCATTTTGACCTTACTCTCTCACCTGAACCTGGCTGTTTTCTCGTATCTCCATCTATGGAAAAACAGACATTTCCAATGAGTGAGGGTTTGTTCCAGTGCTTCAATTCACTGTCCATAAATGTACTGTAAATATACCATAAAGCCCAATTCTATCACAATAAGAAACACTGTGACTACTTGAACTAAAATAATAAAGTGCATTAGTTAAAATCTCTCCAGAAGACCACCTGAAGACCTCATGACCTTGAAAAACACTTTAGAAAACTTAATGCTGTGATGCAGTATCAATAACTTTCCGTCCGTCGGGCTTAATTCTTCTTATTTTTTAGGGGTGCTGAGATGAAATGTAGGTGTGCTTGAGCACCCCTAAAAAGAGTCTAAAATGGCCAATGTTCCAAACAGCAGAGAATCTCCATGTGAAATACCCAGAAACCCTAGCAGAAAATCACGTGACATAACACACCTGTTCCAAGGTGACGATCATACACAACAACATGTAGAAAACTCTAGAGCAAAACAGTCAGTTTAAATGTAGCTTGTGCTCCTCACAGCTGTAAAGCCCCAAACTGTCCAAATGCTGAGTAGTGAATGTGCAGCAGCAGGTGATCTTACAGTCAGTCTGGTGAGCTGTGTCTCTTTCTGGAGGGCCGCTGGCTGCAGCAGCTGCTGTTGGAGCCACAGGAGGCTCTGAAATAGAAAAGGAGTCCGATGTGAAAAATGAAGCTAAATCAGCGCTAAACACGAGCGGCCGGCCTTCATTACCTGCCGGTATCCGGGCTTCCACCGCGCCTCCTTGGTGCTCCACGGAGCAGACGTATCGATCCGCCGCCGCCTTTTCCCGATCGATAAGCATGATGGAGGCGGGGCGGCCCGGCTCTCCGAGCTCCACCGTCTCTCCGAGATCCACCGGCTCTCCCCCTCTCCTCCAGGAGAACCGGACCAGAGGAGGAAACATGGATGTGGCCAGACACAGCAGGGAGCTCTTCCCCTTCAGGTCCGCTCTGGACGCTGGGTACACGCTCACTTTGGGCTTCACGACTGGCTCAGCTGAGGTTTGACAAGACAGTCACACATTCATCTAGTCAACAGCAGTTTACAGCCAGAGATAAAACACCACATCACATCATGAAGCATACAACACACATTTACCATCAGATACCATACAACACACATTTACCATCAGATACCATACAACACACATTTACCATCAGATACCATACAACACACATTTACCATCAGATACCATACAACACACATTTACCATCAGATAATATAGAAAATATAGAAAATATATTTACCATCATATAAAGAGGACCACATTGGAAATAAGTTTTGGAAACTTTATGTGTTTTCCTCAATGATTTTAATTAATGCATGACTGATGGCTGTGCATTTATTTTTGATTATAAAATAAACAAATACATATAAATAATATATAAAATACATATGGTAAATGTATTTTATATAGGCCTATTATATGATGGTAAATATATTTTTATATAGAAAATTTATATAAAATAGATTGAACATCATCGACCATCAAAATATATTTACCATTATATACCATATAAAATATATGAACCATCATTGAGTAATTTAAATAATTTATGATATTTTGTATATTCCTTTAGCAGTTTTAAAGCTGAATTAAAAATCTGGCTTAAAGCTAAACAAACATGCAACCACTGATCTGTAGACTGTAACTGACTTAATTTTTAAAGCACTTGCACTCTGCACTGGTTTTTACATTTTGTATACTTCAATGTCTATTATGTGTTAATGTTGTGTGTTTGTATTTGGTGCAGATTGTATATATGTATGTTTTGAATTGTAACCTGCCAAGGGACTGCAGATGAAAATGAGCTCTAAGCTAAATCTGCTACAATACATCAAATGGTGACATTTATGTTTAACATTGTACATGGTCCCTTACAAATAAATTACATACATCAAATAATAAATCAAATATCTGTAACCTACAGATTAAGAGGATGTTATTATGGGCTGTATGAATATGAAGCAATAGAAATCCTTTTCCTCCATCATGATAATTCAGTCACATACATTGAATATCAGCCTGTGATAATATAGAATGGAATTAGAGAATCAGTGCTGAGTTTCTCAAATCACTTGGCAGATTTTTAAGATGTTCGGCCGCACAAGAAAATGATGAAGCAACACAAACGTCCTTCACATACTAATTTAGTTTTTAATGTATGAATGGCTGCATATTGAATTCTCAACCAGTGATGAAAGACTAACATGTAAAGCCTAAAGCAGCAGAAAACAAACTAAAGACACATTTTCACTGCAGGAAAAAGGAACATTTTGTCTTACCTGTCACATACAGTCTGGTGCCAGAACCAAAGATCTTGTACAAGTTGTCTCCCACAGTGAAATATCCTGTGACATAAACTGTCTGTGTTGTTCCATCTGTCAGCTGAGGTGAACATGTCCAAAATATTATGTATTATTATCATTATTATTATTATTATTAAGTCTCATATTTGGGCTTCATGATGTTTCTCTAATGTTCATATCAACATGACTGTCAAATCTTCATTTCTGGTCCTTTATTTGAGCCACTGAGGCAGAAAGAGGCGGGATCCTAGATTCCTCCTAGATTTAAAATGAGTCCAACAGAGGAGACGTGTTGTCTATCAGTTTAGAAACATTTACTAAATTAGACTTGAACTCACTGGAAGTTGCTCTTCTGCAGCCGATTGAAACTGGTTTGGAAACTTTATTTGTCATTCCTACAGTTTGACAGCTTCACTCTTGAGCAGGGGGTTCAGCGCCTTGCTCAAGGGAACCTCAACAGGATTAAAGGAGGGGAGAGCGTTACTCCTTACTTTCCTTGGACACATTTGAACAAGGAGTCTTGGGATTTGAAGCAGCGACCTCTCAGTCACAAACCTGCTTCTTTAACTTCCAGGTTTCTCTCTCCTGGAAGTGTGGAACCTTAAAGGTGCGTTCACATCAGCACCAGCGATTGGCTTGGCTTCCCATTGACGTCAATGGAAAAGCAGGTGAAGGTGTTGCCTTCCATTAACTAACTAGATCTTCAGCTGCAGATGATGTTGCTCTCTGAACAGAGAAATGTTCTCTCTGGTATCTAGATCCACTGAATTTACACCTAAATAAACGCTTCAATTGGGCCGGAACCATCCGGCAGCCTCAGGTTAAAGAAAAGTTTTACCCATATACATAAATATAAGGTGTTTCCTCTCTGGTCTGCCAGTCTTTCCCCTATATCTACAGTTGAGGTCAAAATTATTAGCCCCCCAGGAATTATGGAATATTTTCCTAAAATTCTGCCCAATGTTTGCATCATTGATAAACCCTGATATAATCAAACATTCACCAGTGCTATTTAGTAGCTTTTGGTACATTTTGGAATGTAAAATACATTTTTAGGCTGGCTTTATATCAAATATAGTGAAAAAAGGGGTGGTCAAAAATATTAGCCCCCATATGAATTTTTGCTTTCAAAACACACCTAATCACCCAATCAGCTTTCAAACCACACCTGTGCAGTCAATTGGCTTCCTAACAACCCCTGAGCATTCAATCAGCATTGAAAAAAACAGCTTTACTTAAGGGACTCCAAGGAACAGGGTACTTGAACACATTATTGAGAGGGACTACTCTTACTCACCATGCCAAAGACAAAGGAAATAAGTCTTGAGCTCAGAAAGAAGATAGTGGAGGCTCATAATAAGGGGGAAGGCTATACTGCCATTTCCAAGCGTTTTACAGTGTCTAGAACAGCTGTACGTTGCATCATTGCTAAGTACAAGGAAACAAATTGTGTAAGAAACAAACCTGGGCGTGGTCGAAAGCGCAAGATTTCAAGAACTCTGGAAAGGAAAATAGTCAGAGATGTCAGCAAGAAGCCCCGGACATCTGCCAAGATGATTGTTGCTGACCTGGCCTCTTCTGGAGCTGATGTTTCAAGGAACACAGTTGTGAGGGCTCTTCATCGTGGTGGGCTTCAGGGCCATCGTCCCAGAAGAACCCCTTTACTCAAAGAGCGGCACATCAGAGCCAGACTGAGGTTTGCCCGTGAACATTTGAAAGGTAAAGATGAGTTTTGGAAGTCTGTCCTTTGGTCTGATGAGACTAAACTGGAACTGTTTGGGCACATGGATGTTGCTTATGTTTGGCGAAGAAAGGGAGAGGCCTTCAACCCTAAGAACACAGTTCCCACAGTTAAACATGGTGGTGGGAGCATCATGCTGTGGGGCTGTTTTGCAGCCTCAGGCACAGGGAGCCTTGTTCGGGTGCATGGCATCATGAAAAAAGAAAATTATGTTGACATTTTGAGGGATAATTTGAAGAAATCTGCTCTTAGTCTAGGCTTAGGTCGTCACTGGGTCTTCCAACAAGACAATGACCCAAAGCATACGTCAAAATTGGTCCAACAGTTCTTAAAGGACACCAAAACCAAGGTCCTGGAGTGGCCTGCACAGAGCCCAGATCTCAATCCTATTGAGAATCTGTGGCGGGTGCTCAAAGTGAATGTCCATGCTCGGAAACCACGCAATTTGGACCAGCTGGAACAATTTGCAATGGAAGAATGGGCCAGAATCCCTCAAGAGACATCTGCCAACCTTGTAAAGGTTGTTGTCAGTTGTGGCTCAGGAAGGGTACACTATTGACTATTAATGGCCAGGGGGCTAATAATTTTGGCCGTGTCATTTTTGCCTTTTCTTGTTTCAACTCAGTGCATCAATAAAATATCCTAATCTAACTTGGTGGACATTTTGTCTTTGTTATTTTGGAAACAAATGAACTATAAACACTTGATGTTAATGGTCATTTCCATGGAGAAATCAAGGGTTTTGTCTGATTTCACAAGGGGGGCTAATAATTTTGGCCTCAACTGTATATTATCTATATCTATATATCTATATCTATATTCTATCTATATTGTCATGGCGGTCCGCCACAGTAAGATCATGAGCGCCATGTTAAAAATATTGGCAGCGGGTTTGTGCTCCTTCTCTTGTCTAATGTTGTCTGTGTAGAAACAATGCTGACTGTCATACAGCTGACTGAACTTTACACTTTACTGATTCACTTTATATCCTCCATCTTCTTCACTTTCTTCACACACTCTCACATTAAAGCTCTCTCTCTCTCTCTCTCTCTCTCTCTCTCTCTCTCTCTCTCTCTCTCATCAGAAACGACACAAAAGTCTAAACAATATATAAAATATTAGGTAAAGGTCTCTCTCTCTTTTCTCTTTTTTTCTCTTTCTCTTTTACATAGACATTTAGAGTTAGGTATCATCTATCTATCTACCTATCTATCCATCTATATATATACATATATATCTGTCTATCTGTCTGTCTGTCTGTCTTACATCTAATCATCAGTTCAAATGTATAAATCAACACACAATGTTTGTATGCTTGCATAATGCCTTACTGCGTCTTGTCTTCTAATTTCTTGTGTTTTTTAATGTGTTGTAAAGTTAGAATGTTATGTGTTGTTTGTCTTCCATCGAGGAGGAGGACTAACCCTGTGTAACACTTTCATGTGCCATCCTCTGGAGTCAATGCAACATGCTCTTTTAACATGTTTGATGCATTTTTGCCCATAATCAATCAATCAACCAATCAATCAACCAATCAATCAATCAATCAATCAACAGTAAAGACCCTGGCAGGCTGATCATTAAATCTCTCTGTGATTTTGTGGTACAGATGTGACGGTGTTACAGAGTATTTCCACTGTGTATTTCTGTCAAATGTATTTTAGTCTGAATCAGATTTCCTGGCAGTAATTTCTGACTTGATAACATTGTTGTTTGAAGTCAAAGCTCTTCTTCAAAGTTTAAAAATGGATATAATATCGGGGGGGTTACACTGTCCAAAGCTCAATGTGTACGCTTCTTTAGATGTGTACACATTGGAGGAAGCTGGAGAACTGAGGACTTGTACCTCAGTTTATTCAACACCCAGGATATCGGTTCTTTATCGGCAGATGGGTTTGAAGAACTCACGGTGGCAACGACACAATGTAAAGAAAAGCTTCAGAGCTCAGAGACATTTCTGTGTCTTCAGCAGTGTCCTCTAAGAACCAGATGACAACTGAGATGGGAGGTGAAATATCTGAACCTGGGCTGTGGTTTCCTGCTCTCAGATCAATGTCTCTTCCTCTGAGAAACAGAGTCGCCATCTGTTCATTTCTTGGTTAACGCTGCAGAGTTTTTGTACAGGGTGGAGGGATCACTTCTCACTGTGGGAACCTTCCTTATAACAGGAGCAGTAGTAGGTGGCTGAATGGAGGAGTTTTACTTTATTGATCTGCAACTCACAGCCGTTCTCTGTTCTTACAGCTGAGAAATCAGCTATTTGAGGATGGTTGTAACGTGAATCAACTGCACAATTCTTTGACTCCCCCCTATCAATATCAAGGATCACTGTGAATGTTTCTGTCTCTTTCTTCTGGTACCACCATATATAACTGCTCTTGTCTGATTCGATGTTACACTGGTCAGTGTTTTTACAGCTGAAGGAAACCTTGTCATCTTCTCTGCTGGTCAATGATAACTGGTCCTGAAGCAGCTCTGCTGCCATGGCAACCGCTGCTGTAGAGAAACGGACACATAAATGAAGGTCACTGTCACAGAGTTTGTTAAATGTTGAGTTTGTTGGATCCTGATTGGTTGGAAACACTCACCTAAACACAGAGAGCACAGAGCAACACTTGGGAGGAAAAGCATTTTCTCCAGTGACGTTTCCTCTGTTGAACCTGGTAGAAGTGCGGCTCCGGTTCAGCTGAGGCCAGATAAGGACGGCTTGTGAGATCACATGAGGGCTGCGTGGTTTCTAACAGGTCCTCAAACCTCCCATTGCTCCCTGCGGTGGACAGATAAGGCCGCCGGTTGTGATCGACAGCTCGGTCGAACCTATGGTGTAGTTTTCCATTGTGTCAGAGGTTTTAAAGGGGAGAGGAGGCGGACCAGAGGAGCAACAGGCAGCACACAGTTACCATCCAGATGGACGACTGGATCCTGGATCCTAGAACACATCAGAGAGTTAGTCACTATTTTAACACTGAACATAATCATCTGTATTCATAAAGCACTTTCCAAAACACAGTTACCATCCAGATGGACGACTGGATCCAGCATCAGCCTGCTGCTCTTTCACTAAATATGTCGTATTCTGTAGAAACTGCATCATGGTGGAAATGAGTCTCAACCCAACAAATAAATAAACTACAAATAGAAACTAAATAAAGCAACATGATGACAGAGAAATGGTTTTTAGCATATATTTAGTTTATATTATTATATACTAAATATATCGGATTACATTATAATCAGCCCAAGAAGCAGCAGAACTAATTTATAAATCTATTTCTCTGATTTGCAGTTTAATAAAGCAAAACATTCATTATGTAAATTACTGCTGAATATTTAGAATATTAACAAAGGCAGCGTGACACAGTTATCATAGAAAACATCAATTAGACATTTTGCAAATGATATAAAATAAAAATTTCTCACAAAGTTACACTGGAATCAAATTGAAAACATAATTTATTAATTTACCATGGATTAAATAAAAAAGAATGAACACAATACTGAATACAATTCAACTTTATTGAATATAATACTATTTTAAAATCCCTTGATATATGTTAATCTCATTTCTGTTCTTTACCTTTTTATTCTTTTTTATTTTTTTTTCATTTTTTTTTTACATAATCACTTCACAGGCCACTTCACATTCAAAGGTGGATTAAACATTTTTAAATTAAAAACTCTGAATTTATTATGTTTGCTGCTCAGATCATAATAAAGAGGATGAATTATTGTTTATTTGATTTGTGAAATTTATCATTGAATTAATTGCCAGCAAATAAAAAACAACAAAAATACAGAATTCTGAATGTGGAACAAAATAAAAGCCACCAGCTGTTATTCAGAAATCTCACTACTATATTTAATAACTGGAGACAGAAATGATAAAAAATGAGAGAGAAATATTTCTATCAATCAAATATTTTTTTCATTATATACCATATTCTATATACAGTGTTCAATTAGACTCAAAAACATGAATGATGAAGAATTGATTAGTTATTGGAAAGCAGCTAATATTACCTAAATCCTCTGAAACACAACAGGCTGCTGCTGGCAGGAACTGTCCTTTAAAACACAAAACCATACACACTCATCCATAATCAATAAGAAAGTGTTCCATAATACACAATTAATAGCAGAGGATTAGATAATACAGTCAATAACAAAGAATTATAAAATATAGTCAATAATAGAAACAAACAGAGACAAACAGATCCTGCTGTCCACTTGTTTTAATATTCTGATTGAAATGAATATTTTCTCCTTCCATTGGCTTTGAAACAGGAAACTGACTCACGGCAGAAAATATTTTTCCCTTGTTGTGTTTTAGTAAAATATAAACTTCAGTTCAGACAAAAACAGAATTGAATAGAGTCCAGATGTCAAACCGTCTCAGTTGTCAGAGTTTTAGTCCCAGTCCAGATGAAACCCGATCACCAAGAAAATCACAGCGATATGGAGTTTGATTCTGTGATGATATGACATCAATATTTGAAAGTGAGATATTTTGAAGTGAGATTTCCTCTGACAAAATGCTTCATAGCACAAAGTCAAACCAAACGAGGGGATTTTTAATGACGGAGACACTTTACAGAGCGGATCCAACACATTTTACAATGATTGAATAATAAAGTGAATAATGAAGTCTTCATGTGGTCTTTTAAAAGGATTTGAAAAGGTGAAACAGTCAGTATATATCCTGTCACCATGTTGAGAGGGAACTGGATTTATTTGGATTGTGTTGAACTAGATGTTTCCCTACAGAATTACACTTTCTGCATTAAAGGTTCAACCTGCCATCCAGTACAGAGAGAGAATACAGAGGAAAAACTAGTTTGAAATTCTTACACTTTAGTCATTTAGTTGATGTTTTTATCCAGAATAACTGACAGTGATCATCAGGAATATTAGTTATCTGTTATCTGCTGCTGTGACCTCTGACCTCTGACCTCTGACCTCCCTGCTGATCCAGGAACTGAAGCTGATCAGAGGTGATGAAGAGGAGGTGAAGAAGAGTCTGGAGGTGATGAAGAGGAGGATGTGATGAAGAGGAGCTGGTGAAGAGGTGATGAAGAGGAGGTGATGAAGAGGAGGAGAGGAGGAGGTGATGAGGAGGATGTGATGAAGAGTCTGGAGGTGATGAAGTGGAGGTGATGAAGAGTTTGGATGTGATGAAGAGGAGACACTGTCTTGACAGAGGAGGAGTGATTTGTCTTGTTGGAAGATGTTGAGTTAAATGGGAAACAGCACATTGGTTCATGTTTTTACTGAAGAAACAATACTGTTAGTGGATGTGACTGTTAAAGTGAAGTTCATACAGTCCAGTCCTTCAGTCAGACCAGAACCAACAGTGAATCCAACCTGATGACATCATGAAGGTTCTTCTGCTATTATTTCTGCAGCTGTGAAAACAACACAGAGCCATCTAGTGGAGAAAATGAAGAGAGAACACTGACTGACCTGAACACTTACTACTACTGTTACTAGTATTTCTACTACTACTACTACTAGTAGTATTTCTACTACCACTACTACTACTGCTGATACTACTACTACTAGAGATAACAGTGTACAGCCAGATGAAGGTGCAGACAGGTTCAGGTAACAAAAAATATAATTTCTGAGAGAATCTGAATTTAAAAAAGATGTTTATTCATAATTTAGTCAGGCTATACAATGTGATTGACCTATATCATAGAAGACAGAAAATAAACACAAAAAAACAAAACAAAACAGATTAAATAAATACAAGGAAAAAAAGATAAGAAATTCAGAGATAGCAAGTCCTCCTCAACACAGCACAACACGTCCCCAACACCCCAGATGTTCACAAAAGCATCAATGTTATCAGTCAGTTTGTAATATTCAAACTCCACCCTGAGCCGGGCTGAACAGACCAGTCAGCATCAGACCAGGATCCACTGACCCCTGACCCTGAATCTGATTCTTTCTGCTTTTCCATATCCACAGTTTGGCCTCCTGACAGCATGTTAACCAGCACACACAGACTTTTTTGACCATAGATAAAAAAAAGTCCAAAGAAAAACCTTCCCCCAGACCCTGAAACCATGAGTCTAACAACCTAAACTAGAAAGGTGCATTTTCTGGAGAAAATGCGTGTGATTGCTGAGAGTGCAAACTGTGGCACCGGTGCAGTTTAGTGTGGGTACAGCTCACCCTTTCTGTTGGCTGTCTGTGACCGGTCTATCACTCTCCTCTTTCCCTCTTTCTTATCTTATGGCTGTATCTATGTCACATATTTCTATCTGTCTGCACTTGTTGACTCTGTGTCATCTGCTTCACTCTCTCTCTGTTCTTCAGTTGCTGTCTCACTCTCCTGGTAAAACAGGGACATCTAACAGCAACTGACTGCATCTACATACTGGTGCTGATACTGGTCCTATATATGTATCAGTGGCTGTGTGTGTGTGTGTGTGTGTGTGTGTGTGTGTGTGTGTACCGAGGTGTAGTGTTTAATGACTGTGGATCGTCTGTTCAAACTGAAACGGCTGAAGCAAAGTATAATATGTGTATGTAATGTTAAAACTGTGAGAAATGTGGCTAAAACACTTCTGTGAAGGAGCTGTAATGAGTGTCAAAGTGATCAGTAATAATGTTAGAAATGTACTAAAATTTCATAATAGTAACAAGTACAAAAGTAAGAAAATATGTAGGAAGGCTATTTTGTAAGAGGGGAGGGGTACAAGGAGTATGAAGAGTAGGTATATATTCAGTAGAAAAAAAACAGAAAGTAAGAAAGTGACAAGTAATAATGTTAGAAATGTACTAAAATGTAATAATACTAAGAAGTAAAAAGGTATGAAAATATGTAAATGACATGTTTAAATGGAGAAGAGTGAATTAAGCAGAAGAGCTGCATGTGTAAGAGAGCAGCAGAGCAGCAGAAACTGTTGTGAAATAGAGTGGAAATGTTCTAAAATGTAACAAGACTAAGAAGTAAAAAGGTATAAAAATATGTAGCTGGTAGGAAGAGTAGGATGGAGAACAAACTATCTGTCCTGAGGGTCCAGGCAGGGAGGCTCAGACCTCCTCCACCAACCTGTACAGCAGTCTAGAGCAGTGGTTCTCAAACTTTTTCACGTCAAGGACCCCTAAACTGACACAAACTAGACCACGGACCCCCATTTGATAAGATTTTGTCCCAGGGTCCTCCATCTGATAAGATTTTTGCTTTCAGATGTTTCATTACAGAAAGTGTATGAAACCATGACCAAAATAGTCACACATTCTGTCATTGTGTTACTTATGGATGGAATTATAGTGAAAGTAAATCATTCCCCTTTTTGCTGGGGACCCCCTGGAACCCCCGCAAGGACCCCTGGGGGTCCCCGGACCCCACTTTGAGAACCACCGGTCTAGAGGACTTGATGCCTGTCAACTCTACAAGGTGTTCAACGTCCTGCAATCTGGACCACAGGCTGGAGGTCATGGCCTGAGAGGTGATCAGGGCCTGAGAGGTGATCAGGATCTAAGTCATGGCTGAATATTTACCTGATTTCGACAACGTGGAAGAGGCCTTTGAATTCGATGGCCGCCCGTATTTATTTGAGCCAGAGTATACGGATGAAGAGCTCCTACTCACTGAAGAGCTACCATCATCATTCATTGCCAGTAAGTATCTCTATGATATCTGCTAATGTATAGGATATACAAATGTAGGCATAAAAGTGGTCTTATAGGTCGTATAATAGATAAGCATAAATATGACATTTTTACACCACGCACACACACTTTGGCAACAATATTACACAGATAATTTCAGCTTGTTGATATCACTTATTGTATTATTATGAATGTCAAGTGCTGAAAAGGGGAAATTAATCTATATACATATTTTATAATCAATCATGACTCAGTTGATATTTTACACACTACTGGCTAGCTCCGCCAAGGAGGTTTTGTTTTCGGTGCCGTTTGTTTGTTTGTTTGTTTGTTTGTTTGTCTGTCAGCAGGATTACGGAAAAAATACTGGCCCGATGTTCATGAAACTTGGTGGAAGGGTGTAGCATGGGCCAAGGAAGAACCCATTACATTTTGGAGTGGATCTGGATCCGACTCACGAACAAACAATAATAGCATGAACCTTGGCGGAGGTCTGCGCTCTCGAGTGCCTTTCTAGTTTAGTGATTGTTTTTGCCGTGTGTACTGATGCCAGGACAACACAATAACTTTAGCTAATAACATTACCTCCACTCTGTCTGCAGCAGGTCTCTCCACTCTCGGGACAGCATTTTTCTTTAGGAAAAAGTGCTTTGGGATAGGATTTCGTCTCTTTGGCTGGCTGTAGTCATCCCGGTCAAAATGGTCACTGCAGACCCGATGGTCTGCAAGGCGCAGCGTATGGACAGGAGTGTTGGCATCCATTTGTAGCACAACTAGCCACAACTTCAGCCGGTCACTATCCAACAAAGGCAGTCTGTGAAAGCTGCGCGAAGTGTTGCGCGACATTTTGTTGGCACAATTTGGAAATGCGCAAACACGAACCATTGTTTTTATTTTTATTTAAAAAGCCAATAATGTTGTTGAGGAAGTGGTTTTGTTTCCACACAGTAAGACTGAAACAGAAACCACATCAGCTCGTTTACAGCCTGAACCCGAGCCTTCCCGCCTCATCGCTGCTCAGCATTCACCAACATTATGATACACGAATGTTGACTTCATAAACAGACAGTCTGAAATGTAACAACAGATTGGCAATTCACAAAGGGATTATTATTATTATTTGAGTCCCATTTATTTCTGTTTGAACCAGATGACAACGGAGATGGGAGGTGAAATATCTGAACCTGGGCTGTGGTTTCCTGCTCTCAGATCAATGTCTCTTCCTCTGAGAAACAGAGTCGCCATCTGTTCAGTTCTTGGTTAACGCTGCAGAGTTTTTGTACAGGGTGGAGGGATCACTTCTCACTGTGGGAACCTGACTTATAACAGGAGCAGTAGTAGGTGGCTGAATGGAGAAGTTTTACTTTATTGATCTGCAACTCACAGCCTTTCCCCTTTCTTTCAACTGAGAAATCAGCTATTTGAGGATGGTTGTAACCTGAATAAACTTCACCATCGCTAATATCAATCCGAATAATCAATGTGAATGTTTCTGTCTCTTTCTTCTGGTACCAGTATACATAATCCAAGTAACACTGGTCAGTGTTTTTACAGCTGAAGGAAACCTTCTCATCTTCTCTGCTGGTCAATGATAACTGGTCCTGAAGCAGCTCTGCTGCCATGGCAACCGCTGCTGTAGAGAAACGGACACATAAATGAAGGTCACTGTCACAGAGTTTGTTAAATGTTGAGTTTGTTGGATCCTGATTGGTTGGAAACACTCACCTAAACACAGAGAGCACAGAGCAACACTTGGGAGGAAAAGCATTTTCTCCAGTGACGTTTCCTCTGTTGAACCTGGTAGAAGTGCGGCTCCGGTTCAGCTGAGGCCAGATAAGGACGGCTTGTGAGATCACATGAGGGCTGCGTGGTTTCTAACAGGTCCTCAAACCTCCCATCGCTCCCTGCGGTGGACAGATAAGGCCGCCGGTTGTGATCGACAGCTCGGTCGAACCTATGGTGTAGTTTTCCATTGTGTCAGAGGTTTTAAAGGGGAGAGGAGGCGGACCAGAGGAGCAACAGGCAGCACACAGTTACCATCCAGATGGACGACTGGATCCTGGATCCTAGAACACATCAGAGAGTTAGTCACTATTTTAACACTGAACATAATCATCTGTATTCATAAAGCACTTTCCAAAACACAGTTACCATCCAGATGGACGACTGGATCCAGCATCAGCCTGCTGCTCTTTCACTAAATATGTCGTATTCTGTAGAAACTGCATCATGGTGGAAATGAGTCTCAACCCAACAAATAAATAAACTACAAATAGAAACTAAATAAAGCAACATGATGACACAGACATGGTTTTAAATAGAGGAACTTATCGACTTAGAGTTAGACAGAAGGTGGATCCCAGATCAGAAATGTCTTTTATACATGAGGATCAAAATCTAATTCACACAAGAAAAATGTATAATTTATATTTAGTTTATATTCTAAATATATTGGATTACATTATGATCAGCCCAAGAAGCAGCAGAACTATTTTATAAAATTATTTCTCCCATTTGCAGTTTAATAAAACAAAACATTCATTATGTAAATTACTGCTGAATATTTAGAATATTAACAAAGGCAGCGTGACACAGTTATCATAGAAAACATCAATTAGACATTTTGCAAATGATATAAAATTCTAATTTCTTACAAAGTTACACTGAAATCAAATTGAACACATAATTTATTAATTTACCATGGATGAAATAAAAAAGAATGAACACAATACTGAATAAAATTCAATTTTATTGAATATAATATTATTTTAAAATCCCTTGATGTATGTTTATCTCATTTCTGTTCTTTACCTTTTTATTTATTTATTTATTTTTAATTTTTTTACATAATCACTTCATAGACCACTTCACATTCAAAGGTGGATTAAACATTTTTAAATTAAAAACTCTGAATTTATTATGTTTGCTGCTCAGATCATAATAAAGAGGATGAATTATTGTTTATTTGATTTTTGAAATTTCTCATTTAATTAATTTCCAGCAATTAAAAAACAAAACAAAAATACAGAATTCTGAATGTGGAACAAAATAAAAGCCACCAGCTGTTATTCAGAAATCTCACTACTATATTTAACAACTGGAGACATAAATGATAAAAAATAAAAGAGAAATATTTCAATCAATCAAATATTTTTTTCACTATATACCATATTCTATATACAGTGTTCAATTAGACTCAAAAACATGAATGATGAAGAATTGATTAGTTATTGGAAAGCAGCTAATATTACCTAAATCCTCTGAAACACAACAGGCTGCTGCTGGCAGGAACTGTCCTTTAAAACACAAAACCATACACACTCATCCATAATCAATAAGAAAGTGTTCCATAATACACAATTAATAGCAGAGGATTAGATAATACAGTCAATAACAAAGAATTATAAAATATAGTCAATAATAGAAACAAACAGAGACAAACAGATCCTGCTGTCCACTTGTTTTAATATTCTGATTGAAATGAATATTTTCTCCTTCCATTGGCTTTGAAACAGGAAACTGACTCACGGCAGAAAATATTTTTCCCTTGTTGTGTTTTAGTAAAATATAAACTTCAGTTCAGACAAAAACAGAATTGAATAGAGTCCAGATGTCAAACCGTCTCAGTTGTCAGAGTTTTAGTCCCAGTCCAGATGAAACCCGATCACCAAGAAAATCACAGCGATATGGAGTTTGATTCTGTGATGATATGACATCAATATTTGAAAGTGAGATATTTTGAAGTGAGATTTCCTCTGACAAAATGCTTCATAGCACAAAGTCAAACCAAACGAGGGTATTTTTAATGACGGAGACACTTTACAGAGCGGATCCAACACATTTTACAATGATTGAATAATAAAGTGAATAATGAAGTCTTCATGTGGTCTTTTAAAAGGATTTGAAAAGGTGAAACAGTCAGTATATATCCTGTCACCATGTTGAGAGGGAACTGGATTTATTTGGATTGTGTTGAACTAGATGTTTCCCTACAGAATTACACTTTCTGCATTAAAGGTTCAACCTGCCATCCAGTACAGAGAGAGAATACAGAGGAAAAACTAGTTTGAAATTCTTACACTTTAGTCATTTAGTTGATGTTTTTATCCAGAATAACTGACATTGATCATCAGGAATATTAGTTATCTGTTATCTGCTGCTGTGACCTCTGACCTCTGACCTCTGACCTCCCTGCTGATCTAGGAACTGAAGCTGATCAGAGGTGATGAGGAGGAGGTGATGAAGAAGAGGTGATGAAGAGGAGGTGATGAAGAGGAGGAGATGAAGAAAAGGTGAAGAAGAGGAGGTGAAGAAGAGGAGGTGAAGAAGAGCTTATGAAGAGGAGGTGATGAAGAGGAGGCGAAGAAGAGAAGGTGATGAAGAGGAGGTGAAGAAGAGGAGGTGATGAAGAGGAGATGAAGAAGAGGTTATGAAGAGGAGGTGATGAAGAGGAGGTGATGAAGAGGAGGTGATGAAGAGGAGGTGATGAAGAGGTGATGAAGAGGAGACACTGTCTTGACAGAGGAGGAGTGATTTGTCTTGTTGGAAGATGTTGAGTTAAATGGGAAACAGCACATTGGTTCATGTTTTTACTGAAGAAACAATACTGTTAGTGGATGTGACTGTTAAAGTGAAGTTCATACAGTCCAGTCCTTCAGTCAGACCAGAACCAACAGTGAATCCAACCTGATGACATCATGAAGGTTCTTCTGCTATTATTTCTGCAGCTGTGAAAACAACACAGAGCCATCTAGTGGAGAAAATGAAGAGAGAACACTGACTGACCTGAACACTTACTACTACTGTTACTAGTATTGCTGCTGCTACTAGTATTACTACTACTATGTTTTAACAACATGTGTGTATCAATTCTAAATGCTGTTGCCCCTCTCAGGTTAAAAACAGTCAGTTTAACTCCCTGGGTAAATGATGTCATTCGCAGCCAAAAATGGGAATGTAGAAGGGCAGAGCGAAGATGGAAGTCCTCCAAACTTCATGTTCACTATTTACTGATGAAAGACCTTCTGTCTTCTTATAATCAAATATTAAAGCTGCCAGAATTGCATATTTTTTCATAGTTAATTTCTGCGAATCGGCGCAATTAACTCAGGTTTTTATTCAACACAATTAACAGCTTTGTGAATCCTGCTCCTGCTGTTGTCTCTCCCTCGTCCTCTGAGGACTGTGAGACGTTTCTATCTTATTTTGTCAACAAGATTGAGGACATTAGATTGTCAATTACACCACCCAGTTTAATTGTTGATCTCCATCAAACTTGTCCAGTCTTATTGAGTAATTTTATGCCCATTGGTCCTTGTTTGCTCAATATTGTAAATAGCTCACTCTCTTTTGGCCATGTTCCTGATTATTTTAAACACGCTAGCATTCAGCCTCTGTTGAAAAAACCCAGTCTTGACCCCACTATACCAATTAGTTATAGGCCCATCTCTAAACTACCACTTATTTCCAAAATTTTGGAGAAAGTGATCTCAAAGCAGGTCCTTGATGTGGTTGAAAGAAATAATGTTTATGAGAAGTTTCAGTCAAGCTTTCGTCAGCTTCATAGCACTGAAACTGCCCTTCTCTGTGTCACAAATGACATGCTGATGAGTGCTGATACTGGTCCTTGCTCTGTGCTGGTGTTACTTGACCTAAGTGCTGCTTTCGACACTATTGACCATACTATTCTAATAAACAGATTGAGGCAATGTGCTGGTGTCTCTGGGACGGCCCTAAACTGGTTTATATCCTACCTTTACAACAGGAAACTGACAGTGTCTATTGGTAACTTCACATCATCAGCCTCTGAAATGACATGTGGGGTGCCTCAGGGCTCAATTCTTGGGCCAATATTGTTTTCCATTGATATGATACTTTTGGGACAAATTATCCGTTAGACATTGCTTTTCACTTTTACGCGGATGACACGCAATTGTATCTTTCAATTAATCCCAACGATTTCAGTAGTCTGACCTTTTTACGTGAATCTTCGGCTGATATCAAGGATTGGATGGCTCACAACTCCAGCTAAATTCAGATAAAACAGAAGTTCTTATTATTGGTCCTGAATGCTTTTCTAAACAAATTCAGCAGTACCTACTGTAGGCTCTTTTACAAGCAATGTTAAGCCTGTGTCAAAAAATCTAGGGGTCATCTTTGACTCAAACTTAAATTTTGAATATCATGTTAAGAAATTGGTACAGTCATGCTTTTTTCAATTAAGGAACATTGCCAAAATCAATATTTTTCTGTCTTTCCACAGCACTGAACGGGTTATTAATGCCTTTGTGACATCACGTTTAGACTATTGCAATGCATTGTTTACCTGCCTGAATCAGTCTGCCTTGGGACGGCTCCAACTAGTTCAAAACTCTGCAGCAAGATTGTTGACCAAAACTAAACATACGTCAAACATTACACCTGTCTTTGCCTCTTAACACTGGCTTCCAATAGAGTTCAGAATTAAGTTTAAAATTCTTCTAATTACATAATAAGGTCTTGCATGACCAGGCACCTGAGTACATCATTGAATTGCTTCATCCATACCAGACCACAAGGTCCCTTAGGTCTTCAAACCAAGGTCTATAGTCTGGGGTTCAAGGGCTGTTCCAACATGCAGACTGAAGTCAATAGGTGATAAAGCATTTGCAGCAATGGCACCTAGACTGTGGAACAGTCTGCCTGCCACTGTCTGAATCTCTTACTACTTTTAAATCACGTCTCAAGACACATTTTTATGGTTTGGCTTTTAACTGATTGTACTTCTGTCTTTCTGTCTGTTTCTATTTTCTCTGTAAAGCACTTTGTAAACTCTGTTTTTTGAAAAGTGCTATATAAATAAAGTTTATAATAATAATATTATTATTATTACTACTACTACTGTTACTACTTTTACTAGTACTACTACTGTTACTAGTATTACTACTGATACTACTACTACTACTACTGTTACTACTACTACTACTACTACTACTACTGTTACTAGTATTAGTACTACTGTTACTAGTATTACTATTACTACTACTACTGTTACTAGTATTACTACTACTACTACTACTAGTACTACTACTGTTGCTACTGCTACTACACTGTACGAACCAGTAATCCCTTAAAATGCCCTTAAATTTACATTACTTCACCCCTTAATTCATGCAGAATCCCCTTAAAATGAGTTAAGGGAGTTATTAATGGAGGAGATCCCATCAAAACCTCCTTAAACTCCCCTTAATGTTTGACTCCTTACTTTCTGATTTAACGTCAAATTCAGGGAGACAGGAACTTTTCCATTAATAACTCATTAAAAACCTGTAAACCTGCACAAAAGACATGAAAAATCCCTTAATTACTAGAGTCTGTGTGAATCAACCAATGAATAAATCCATTAAAAACCCATGATAGTAACATTATGTTATGTTAAGTTATGTTATTATTAATGTTTACGTAATGGAGAAATTAAAGATATTTCAGGGATAAAATTAAGGGGTTTGGTTTCGTAGTGTAGGCTACTACTACTGTTAGTAGTAGTAGTAACTACTGTTACTACTACTACTACTACTAGTAGTAGTACTACTACTGTTACTAGTATTACTACTATTAATGCTACTACTATTGATGCACTAATAATAATACTAAATCTACTACTACTTACTACTACTATTTCTGGTACTATGGTACTATGGAGGAGGAAGGAGGAAGGAGGAAAGGAGGAAAATCAGTGTTGTTGTAATTGCTGCTGGTCGCCAGTAGAGGTCAGTGTTTTGTTTAAATTTAGTCTTGGTCTTTTGATGAAAATATCTTAAATTCCAGATAGCATGAGAAAGTCTTAAATGTTTTGTGAAACCTCCAGACCCCTCAGGTCACCAGCCATCCTTTAGACCAGTGGTTCTCAACATGGGGTCCGGGGACCACCAGGGGTCCTTGACGGGGTTCCAGGGGGTCCCCAGAAAATTGCTGAATTGTTAAACTTCATTATTTCATTTACAAGAAGTTAAAACAATTAGAGAATGTAGAAGAATGACTATTTTGGTCATAGTGTCACTGTTATCTCTCTACCTACAATACAGATAGTCATGGAATTCTGGACAAAATCATATCTAACAATAAAAATATTATCAGATTTGGGTTTGAGAGACAACATTTTATCAAATTGGGGTGAGTGGCTCTAATGTGGACTAAATTAGGGTCCTTGATATGAAAAAGGTTGAGAATAAGTGCTTTAGACTCCTTTTCTACTCTAAACATCTAGTTGGCTGCTGAATTTCAGGAGCTACAAAATAAGAGTTTGGATTAAAGTTTGACACTGTCCTCTAACTCGTTTTTTAGTTTTTTGCCTGAAGGCAGTGAGGCACAGGGAGGCGCTGTCCTCAAACAGCTAACAATAGGACAGACAGGCCTTTTACAACATGTCCAGTATTTTATTTGGTTAGTAACCTGGAATAGTGGTAACTGGAAGTTAAATGACAATGCTGGAAAAGACTGTTTGTCCCTGTAGGCCGAGGCCGACATCAGCAGAAGAACTTACACTCAGTCCCACCTGCAGGAAACAATTTTATTGCACTTTTTACAATATCAACATGTTGACTAGTTTCACCTTCAGACACTCTAAGTGAACTACCTGTTTCAATATTGCCCACATGTAAACTCAAATGGTATGTGATAATGTGATAGACAAGATAGACAAGAAGAAGAAAATGATGATGATGATGATAGTTTTGATTAGGGCTGGGCGATTATTCAATATTATCGTTTATCGTCTTTCAGTGGAATCATATCGTGATGATATGAAGATTTAATATGGTGACACATTTCTGCTGTCTGAATTGATGAAGACAAATTTTACTTAAAAACTCTGATAAAATGAGGTATGGTAGGAATATTATTTGAAAAATTAAGTTTTGTTTGACATCACACCTAACATCACCATTCGGTTGAATGAGATGAACATTCATTTGATTATTTAACATGATTTTACATATGTGAACCATATCGTGATATATATTGATATCGAGAAAAATCCTTATGATTATCATGATATTGATTTCAACCATATCGCCCAGCCCTAGTTTTGATCCCAGTTCTGGTTCTAGTGCGGCCTGGCCTAGGCCAGATCTAAGTAATGATGCTTGTAAATCTAAATTCAGCCAGAATCACCATTACTGAACAGACAAGTCAGTCTACATTTAACATGAACTACAACACTTAGCACATCCCTGCGGTCACGTTTGGCATGGAGAGAAGCCCACACCAGACTCCGTTCAAAACCCTGTCAGTTTCATGCTGCCTTCTTACCGGCCACACCTGGTGGAACAAAACTCCAGCCTGATTCTGAATCACCAGAAGACTGACTTTGTTTCTGTAAAACATTTTAAACAGTTTTCGCCTGCTAGTCCCTAAACCGTGTTCCACCAAAGCATACGGGCGGCGGCAGCAATTGTAAAAGTTGAGATTTTATTTTAATAAAGTGCAGCTTGGTGGATCGGATGTATGCCGCATTTACCAGACGGCCCTCCTCGTTAATATAAAGTGTTAAGTCTTATTCTAAGGGTTCTGTGTAATTGCCAATAAGCAAGTCAATATTAAATTCTCAGATTTTTGAATGGTGTTCGACGTTCAATTCTCTACAAGCTCAGACAGAAAAGTATCGCTGCCTCTTTAATTTTCTGTCGTCAGGCAACCACACACACACACACACACACACCTCTGTTAGCCACCGTTAGCCAACTTAAACTGTGACACTTGATATTGACAGCTTATATTTTGTCGTTTCCTTCAGTGGGCTGCAGAACTGTGCAACTAGTTAGCATTTGGGGAAAACTAACGTAAGCGAAAGCTGTTTGGGCCAGTTGGAAAGCGGAATAATACCACAGCTAAGAAAGCTAATGAACATTAGCTCCTGCTGTCTAGTGATGATACAAACAAACCATATTTGAACAATAAATCAACCAGATGGACATAAATTAACTGCCAAGTTGTGCCAACTGTTGCTGTGGTATTCTCAGAAAATCTGACGGTATATAAAAGCTTTAGCTAGGCCTAATGTTTGGATGCGCTCCATCTGAGTGACTATTAGCTAAATAGCAGGTCCACACTCCGCCCGTCTGTAATGTTGACGAACTAATTTGATTCAAGCCCAATATACAAACCACAATACACCACAAGGTGATGGTTGGACTGTGCCGCCAATGACGCTTTTATTAAAACTGTGAGGGACAAATCTACAAGATACAGGACTGGGAAACGATCCATCTATTCTGATTCTGCCTTATCGACTTCCTGATAAAACAAAACATTGCTTTGACGCGTTGCATTCTGGTAAATGTAGTCTAGATAGCGTTAACGTCGCTCATTTTAGCCATTAAACAATAGATAACTGTTAAACAAGATAGTTTCTCTTGGATAATTGAAAAACATTGATTGAACTCAAAAAGAAAAGAATCGTTTTTACTCTTATTTATGATAACAGTAAAACGGAAATATACAGCACAACTACAAGTCCCATAATGTGACGTCATTACGTCGGTTACGTTTTGCAACAGCCAGTCGGTAAAGAAAAAACCGACCGCTTCCGTGTTGTTCTTCTGTTATTCTAGCAAATAACTAACGTTACGAGAAGCGCATTTGACAGCCCGCCCGGAGTCTAACTATCATGATTTTGTGAACCTGACAGACAGTACAGCTTTATCATCCGAAATGTCGCTGCTGCAAAGCTCGAAGAAAAAGGACAAGCGTATTTTGTCTGGTACCTGCCCAGACCCGAAATGCCAGGCGAGGCTATTCTTCCCTGCTTATGGCTCCATTAGCATTGAATGCACAGAATGTGGCCAGCGCCACGAACAGAAGAACCTTTTAAACGTCGAAGAAGTAACTGATCCAGATGTGGTGCTTCACAATCTTCTAAGAAACGCCCTGCTCGGTGTCACCGGAGCCCCGAAGAAAGGAACCGAGCTGGTGAAGGTAATGGGGCTTTCTAATTACCACTGCAAGCTTCTGTCTCCAGTTCTCACCAGATACGGAATGGATAAACAAACCGGCAAAGCCAAGCTGCTGAGAGAAATGAATCAAGGTGAGATGTTTGACTGCTCACTCCTAGGGGACAGGGCTTTTCTAATTGAACCGGATCATGTGTCCACCGTTGGTTATGGCAAGGACAGGTCAGGCAGCCTCATATACCTCCACGACACTCTGGAGGAGGTCAAGAAAGCCAACAGCAACAGAGAATGTCTCATCCCCGTTCACGTAGACGGAGACGGACACTGCCTGGTCCACGCCGTGTCGAGGGCGTTGGTGGGCAGAGAACTGTTCTGGCACGCCCTGAGAGAAAACCTGAAACAAAACTTCAAACAGAACCTGGACCGCTACAAGGCCCTCTTTCAGGATTTTATTGACGCAGCTGAATGGGAAGACATCATCAATGAATGTGACCCTCTGTTTATCCCGCCCGAAGGCGTACCACTTGGACTACGAAACATCCACATATTTGGCCTGGCCAACGTGCTCCACCGACCCATAATCCTGTTGGATTCCCTGAGCGGAATGAGGAGCTCTGGGGATTATTCAGCCACCTTCCTGCCTGGGCTGGTGCCCGAGGAGCAGTGCAAAGGGAAAGACGGGAAGCTCAACAAGCCCATCTGCATCGCCTGGAGCAGCTCCGGCCGCAACCACTACATCCCTCTGGTGGGAATTAAGAACACCGTGCTCCCCAAGCTGCCGGCCCGGCTCCTCCCGAAGGCCTGGGGCGTTCCTCAGGAGCTCATCAGGAAGTACATCAAGCTGGAAACGGATGGGAGCTGTGTGATTGGTGGCGACCGTAGCCTGCAGGACAAGTACCTGATGAGGTTAGTCAACGCCATGGAGGAGGTCTTCATGGAGAAGCACGGCATCCACCCCTCCCTGGTGGCCGACGTGCACCAGTACGTCTACAGAAGGACCGGGGTGATCGGCGTCCAGCCCGAGGAGGTGACAGAGGCGGCCAAGAAGTCAGTGATGGAGAACCGGCTGCACCGCTGTCTGATCTGCGGCGCCCTCTCCGAACTCCACGTACTGGGGGAATGGCTGGCCCCCGGTGGCAAGCTGTACAACCTGGCCAAGTCAACTCACGGTCAGCTACGACCGGACAAGAACTACAGCTTCCCGCTAAACAACCTGGTCTGCTCTTACGACCCTCAGAGAGACGTCCTCGTCCCAGACTACAAGCTCAGCTCCCTCAACACCTGTAACTGGTGTCACGGCACCTCGGTCCGCCACATCCACGGCAACGGGTCGGTGGTGTACCTGGACGGAGACAGAACCAACACCCGCTCCCAGGGCGGAAAATGCGGATGTGGCTTTAAGCATTTCTGGGAAGGAAAAGAGTACGACAACCTCCCCGAGGCTTTCCCCATCACTCTGGAGTGGGGAGGGCGGGTGGTGCGGGAGACGGTGTACTGGTTCCAGTACGAGACCGACGCAGCTTTGAACAGCAACGTCTACGATGTGGCAATGAAGCTGGTCACCAAGCACTTCCCGGGGGAGTTTGGCAGTGAGATCCTGGTGCAGAAGGTGGTCAACACCATCTTGCATCACACCGCTAAGAAGAACCCGGACGAATATAACCCGGTGTCCATCGACGGGGCCCACGCCCAAAGGCTCACTGACGCTACGGAGACTCTGCAGGCCACGGACCCGCAGCCGCCCACCAAGATCATCCTGACCGGTCAGAAAGCAAAGACTCTTCACAAAGAAGAGCTGACCATGAGCAAAGCGGAGCGCAGCCTCCAGCAGAGCATCAGTGAGCAGGCCTTCGTCACCCAGAAGCGAAGGACCGACAGGCTGAAGCAAGAGCAGAAGGGGCACGGTCGGACATCTTCCCCTGGTGGATCTCCAGAAACGTCCTCCTCCTCTGCTCCGGCGACGCCCACCAAATCCACCTCCTCGCCCTCGTCCAATAAGGAGAAGAAGATCCGTGTCACCACCAGCGACGGTAGGCAGGCCATGCTGACCCTGCAGGCCCAGACTACCTTCTCGGAGCTCCAGAGGAGCATCGCCAACCAGTTCTCCGTGCCGCCGGCGCAGCAGTGCATCCGCTATGGCTTCCCGCCCAAAGAGCTCGTCCCGCCAAAGGACGGGGAGGAGAACGAGCCGGTGGCACTGCAGCACGGCGACAGGGTGACGGTGGAGATACTGCGGGGCCCCGAGGACAAGACCCCGGCCTCCATACCCCGGGCCTCCAGCTCCCATTCGTCCCTGCACTCCGTGAAGAGCGAGGACGCTGTGACGTCAGGCAGGATGAGCAGCCGCGAACTCCAGGACAGCATCGACCTTGAGATGTCCTCCCTCTGTCTCCTAGCAACCTTGATGGGTAAGAATACTGAAGAGTTTGACATGTAGGCCGCCTCCGCCGAGGTTTACTCTGCTCCTTTGTGTTTTAATGAAACGCTTTCTACTGCCGGCAAAACTGAGAGTTGAGCCCGCCGGCTGAGCTGCAGAACTGTTACAAAGAGGTTTTTAGGCAGGTAGGCTGAGTCAAATTATACAGGCAGTCGTGTCTCAAAGTTTAGGAACACAGCTATTTGATTTTAGCCTTGTGTTTGTAATTAGAGTTTCTTGATGAACATTTAGCCTGCTCTGCTGCTACAGACTCAGGCCGGTTCTCCCAACTTCTTATCCCTCAGAATCAATATGACGCTTTTAGACACTTGTACCCAGAAAACACGAGGCCGGTAACAACCGGTATCCCAGAGAGTGATTGGTCAGAGAAGCCTCCATCTGATCTAATCCCAGATCTATCCAGGTGCACGGCATACATGCATGCTGGTTTTGGATTGGTTACAGGAGGCAGGGTGAATAACAAACTGCAGGTATTGAGTTACCGGCTGGTTGAGCTCGCCAGCCGGATCCCAGTCCAGCCTGTCGGATAATTACTGTTCTCCTTTATGAAATGAGCTACTGAAGCGTTTTGATCATTTGCCCCGCACAAACCACCAGAAAGACAGTTTGTGTGTGTTGGACCGTGGGGTCGGACTCTGAATGTGCTGATGTAGGCATCTCGCCCTCTCTCACCTGCCAACAGGGTCAAAGGTCAGGGCTGCGTTCAGCAGGCTATAACGCTGTAGAATGTTCAGATAAACAGATACGCCAGCCAATAGTCTGTATGACAAAGGATGAGTAAGAGTGTCAGTCGATGTGCAGAATGTTTTATCTGCACTTTGAACTCCAGGGGCCGTATCCACAAAGCCTCCTAGTACTAAGAGTTGGTCCTAGTGGTGAAATTCTAAGAAAACTCTGAGAGTGATGACGTTTTCTAAGAATTTCCCCTTAAAAGTAAGACTAATCCTAGTTAAGATAAAAGCTATTCACAAAGCATCTTAGCCCTGAAGAGAGCTCCTAAGGGGGAAAACTGTTAAGAGTAGAGAGGAGGACTTTTAGGAGCTGAGGAGTTTCTCAAGGAGAGGAGGAAATGGCTGAAAGATGCAGAAAAGACGCATTAATGCTATTATCATTATTATCCTTATTATTATTATGAAAGTTATCACAATGTTAAGATATTTAGCAACAGCCAAACAGTGCAGCAGTGATGATTTAGGTTTATTCAACCACATAGTAGAATAATCACACAAACAATCACAGCTCCTTCAGACTCATATTGTGATGCAGCTGTTTAATTCCCACTGGCCGGTCGCACTGTGCAGCAACAGAACAGCAGCTATGGATATAGTGAGTTTTCTCTGTATTGTCTGATCACTGATGGGACACATGTCCGCATCATCTGCAATACACTCTTGTTCAAAAATCCTATTCATATAGGCTTGCCAATATAGTCTATAAATTATACTAATACTACTGAGTCTTGAGTCATTTTCACCAAATCTTAACATCAAATTAGTAAAGTATAATAACATTACCGCATTCACCCAAATAAAGACAGAATGCGTCAACCTGTGAGGACCGTGCAAGTATTAAAAAGTATGGTTCGTATGGTTTTCAAAGATTTTGTCCAATGAGCTCTATTTTTTTTGGTAATTTTTGATAGTATAAGCAAACCACGCGTTAATATCGAGTAAATTGTTTCCTTGTGTGCATTCTGGATGACAAAAAGAGGCGCGTTGATTTTTCTTGATCAACCAATGACAGCGTCCAAAAGAGAGCATCACACCTAGCAACGGGGTCAACCACACCTCCTCACTAACATAAAAGTTCTTGTCCATTCCACGCTCAGAGTCGCTCTGACAACTTTCCTAAGTCACTCCTAAGCTAGGACTCCTTGCTAAGTAATTTTAGGCTAAGAAAAGACTCTCTGAGAGGGCTACATTTTGTTATCCAGTCAGTAAAAGTGAGTGACCTGCTATCCTTTCAAAACTACATTCATCATCGTTTTAACTTTGTGCTTTCAGTCATTTTGTCAGAGTAGGTGTCACTTTTTTCAGATGGTGGAGATCTCATTTTGTTACGTTTGTCTGTACAGAAGGATTTGAGGATATTTGAATTTCCAGTGGTGACATGGCAGATTTGACCCCAGGCCGCCTAGCTCTCTCTACTCTCAGTTCATTTTCACTGTACTTTTATTGTCTCCACAGTGACATTAATCATTCACACATTAGTTTCAAAACAAAAAAGAGGTTCTTCTTCTAAAACCAAGGTACCCATAGAAGTCAATGTGTTTTCCAAACCTGCAAG
The DNA here is from genome assembly GCF_046629955.1 of Centroberyx affinis. NCBI lineage: Eukaryota > Metazoa > Chordata > Actinopteri > Beryciformes > Berycidae > Centroberyx > Centroberyx affinis. The sequence continues at coordinate 23,289 of NW_027281514.1, read as the reverse complement.
TTCTGGGAAATGACATTTATGCACAAGGTTTTAGGAAATATCCTGAGGATTGGTTTCAACCAGTGAAGAGTTTTCAGTCAAACATGGATGCTGTCAAGAAAGAAAAGTCAAAGAATTTAATTAGCAAAAAATTGTTGGGACCCTGTAAAAGTGGTTAGACTGAATTACCAACATGAGGAAAAATACTTGAGTCTCCTAACAGGACGTGGAAGATTAACACGTTTCAACCTTGCGGTGGGTTTGGTGTCGCCTCCACTCAGCCTTTTAATTTCTGTGCTGTTTCCCCCCTAAACTTTTCCTTTCTCTCCTTTCCAGGTGAGGATGTTTGGTCCTATGCAAAGAAACTGCCACACTTATTCCAGCAAGGCGGCGTCTTCTACAACATTGTGAAGAAAGATATGGGTAAGCTCTTTTCCTGTGAATTTCCTTGTGAGGTGGCAGTTCTCTGACCTCCCTTACAATATTTGGTAACCTTAACTTACATAATATTTGATTACCTTAACCTCTTTCATGAATCTCATAATTGTTAGTAATCCTAATATTGTGTTGAATAGTATTTAAAAGTACTTAATAATCCTAACTTCCTTCAGGATTGATGGATGGGAAGCACTGCACCCTGCCTCACCTGACGGGGAAGACGTTTGTGTACAACGCGGCGGAGGAGCGTCTGGAGCTTTGCGTGGACGCCGCCGGTCATTTCCCCGTGGGCCCCGACGTGGAGGAGCTGGTGAAGGAGGCGCTGGCCCAACTCCGCTCTGAGGCGGCCACCAGGGGGAGCCGTGAGGGGAGCCCGTCCCACGGCGTGCTGCGGCTGGGCAGCGGCGGCGTGGTCCGCAAGAAGGAACAGCTCCAGAGCGTCACCGCCTTCCAGGGTAAAGGTCACTCCCTGGGCAGCGCTGGAGGCTCCTCCCCTCCCGAACACCGGCCCATCACCCGCCAGCACAGCAGCGGCGTGGACCTGAGCGCCAGCGTGTCCCGAGGCCCCCCCGACCTGTCGGATATCCCCGAGGACGCCACCCGGGAGCTGGTGCGCATGGCGCCGGGCTTCGTCACCATGAAGGACGGCCGCAGCCTGGACCCCGGCCTGATGGAGCAGCAGAGGAGGAAGCTGCAGGAGATGGTTTCCTCCATCCAGGCCTCCATGGAGCGCCACCTGAGGGAGCAGCAGAGCATGGCGTCCGGAGGGGGCGGGGCCACGAGGGAGCGGACAGGCGGGGCTAAGACAGGCGTGGCCCAGTCCTCCCCTACCGTAGGCCACCAGGTGCCTTCATCTATGGACGTAGCGGCCTCCGGCTCGACGGTGGCCAGCAAACCGGAGAGGAAGGCGACGGGGTCGGAGGACCCAGAGGAGATGGAGAGTCAGGAAGCCGGGCAGAGCAGCACCGCCGAGCCCATGGATCACTCCTGATCCACCCCCTCCCCCTACCTGGCCGGCATCTCTGCGTAATGCCTCAGGTCGGATCCAAAAGCTTTGGTCTTCATTGTGTTTTGTTGTCTTTACTGCATGACTAAAGAGAAGGTCGACCGTCTCATCTTATCGCTCTAAGAAACACGCTGCGAGGGCCGAGCAGGAAGCCGGGGCTTGATTCATGTGTGAAACGCATTCCTGTAGATAGAAGAATCCTCTGAGTCTTAAGGCATAGAGAGAGATGAGCCCCCCCCACTCCCCCCACGCCGGCAATGTAATGTTCAGCAAACATGCTTCCATCAAGTGCACACTATGAAGTGCACCAGCCTCCGTAAGCATCAACGCCTTCATCACATCATCTGCTTCTCCGCCATATTGTCTGACGACTGCAGGCAGAAAGCTGGCTCCATTTCTTTACTTCGTGACCTTTGCCCCCGCAATGTTTTTTTCCTTGGAGGAAGAAGAAGCTCCCTCACACCCAGCATCACCTCTCAGAGTAGCCATTTAATATTCCCATTTTGCTATTCCTTTGGTTTGAAAAATTACATAAAATATTACTAAAAATGTAATTTACGGGAATGCCATTAAAAACCTATAGCCAATGGAAATTATTTAATTGAAAAAAAAGAGAATTATATTGTTTATGAGTGATTTCTCTTGAAAATACCTGTTCAAGCCTCATGAGGTTTCTTGTGTTCTTACTGTCATGTATCGGCTCATTGATTCAATAGTTGCTTTATGCTTGAAATCCACCCATAAAAACTAGAATATGGCCAAAGATAAAACAAGATAAAGTTACTGTTCCAATTGATAAGCAGCATGTAGGTCTGACGGCTGGTAAAGAAAACACCCGGGGCCTTGAAGCCTTCTCCTCCTCCACAGGCCTGCAGACTTCTGTCCTATGCAAAATCTCCATTGAACTTCCAAAAACCTGCAACAAGAAACACCTGAGCAGCAGCCAGGAGGGAGAACCGTCCCGCCATGTCGGTGTACAGCTTCACCACCTGGGGGCGCTGCTGCAGAGGACAGTTAACCTGGGCTTTGTCTGTATTATCTATCAGATTAATCTAGCGAAGTCTGTAGCTTTACAGTGGAGAGATTTCTGGATTTGATTTCCCAAAAGGCCAAACAGAAAACTTGTCTCCTTCTCCCGGTCCTGTTGAGTCTTTTCAGCCTGGTTACTAGTCAGTAACAAGTCATCAACTGTGACACTCAGAAATGGACAGAAACAGACAGTAGCTCTTGATTTTTTTTGTTAATTCAGAGTTTAATCTGAAGCACAGTGGGGTTGGCTGTTTGGAGGCAGAGGCCCTGGATTAGAACTAGGTTCAAGTGACTGTTGAGAAGTAGAAGCTCCGGTCAGTTTACACTTCTGTTGCCAACACAAGAAAAATCTCCACGTTGCTCTTGAATGACATGGTATTGTTGGACACCGCCATCGTCAGCGTTACAGCCTTAAAATCCCTTCGTTTTACCTTCAAATCTCTGTTTCACCTTCAAATCCCTCAGTCTTACCTTCAACTTCATCAGTTTTACCTTCAAATCCCTCAGTTTCACCTTCAAATCCCTCAGTTTTACCTTCAAATCCTTCAGTTTCACCTTCAACTTCATCAGCTTTACCTTAAAATCCCCCAGTTTAATCTTCAAATCCTTCAGTTTTACTTTCAAATCCCCCACTTTTACCTTCAAATCCTTCAGTTTTACTTTCAAATCCCTCAGTTTTACCTTCAAATCCTTCAGTTTTACTTTCAAATCCCTCCGTTTTACCTTCAAATCCCTCCATTTTACCGACAGTGGACAGGTTTTCTGATTTTGGCAAAAAAAAACAAAAAAAAAACGAATCCCAGTTCTGTTTGTACCTGTCTCAAAATGTGAATCACAGGTATTTTTTCTTCTTCAACTCTTCTAAGGTTTATTTCTTCATTCAAGTGAACAAAATCTAAGACTTAGCACTTTGAGAAAAAGAGGGAATGTTAGCATAGCAGATCCATACTAGCCGTACCTGAATCTAGTCTCCGGTCTCATCAGTCAGTCAGTCAGTAAACCAGTCAGTCAGTAAACCGGTCGGTCGGTCGGAGGACAAATCAAAAGGAAATGTTAGTTTCCTCACAGACGACACTGCTACAACAGACTTGAAGTTTGTTTTCTTTGACTGCTGTACTAATGACATGTATTGTAATCCAGTTGTATAATAGTATATATTGTAGTATACTTTGACCTGTACAGAAACACAGATTGTTCAGTTCCTTCATTTTTTTTTTTTTTGTTAACTTTTCTCTTGTTTGCTAATAAAATATTGATGATACCACGGCTTCAACATTGCTGTTTGCATGTGTGATGAATTTTCAACCCAACAATAAAATGACTTCCTTCACTTGTTTTGTACGTTGTGGTCACTAACGTCTTCATCCTGTACGTTACTGTACGTCGGTTTAATTCCCATCCGGCCTGTGACCAGGAGATCACTGGCTCGAATCCCCGCACCAGGGGAAGTAAATCACTAACTTCAGCTGTTATTAATGTTCCTTTGAGCAAGGCGTTAAGCCCCCACCTGGTCCAGCAGAGGGCTGTGGTTGCGCTGAGCAGCTCCCAGTGTGAATTATAATGGTTAAAAAAATGATCTGGTCTGAAGGAATAGGAATAATGCATTTTATTTCTAACACTCTTCATTATGAAAACAATTCTCAAAGTGCTGCAGAGAAAAGAGAATAAACCAGGTGAATCACAGCAGAGAAATTGATTCCCAGAAAGAGACTGATTCTCCTATTTTCCCTCAGGGAGGAAACCTGTTGTGTTCCTCTAGTCTGCCACTAGATGGCACTGTAAGGTTGAAGATAAAACACTGTTTTAGGACTGGGTTTTCACTGAAAACTACAGCACAAAACAGCAGCTTTTCTCCCAGTGGGGCTGCAGAGACTGGGTTGGTCAGGTCAGCACTGTCATAATAAGGTTCAATAATAATAATAATAATCTTTCTTTATATAGCACCATTTAAACCAGAGTTACAAAGTGCTTAAAAATCAAAAGAAAAGATTGAACAAAAGGCATCAATGAAAACAACAGAGCAGTGATAAAAAAAAATTGAGGATCCAACAAATGGAATAAATAACAGACAAGGCAACACAAATAAAATAAATTGCCAGGTAAAACGAGGCAAACCCTTCAACTGTGGATGCATGGAAATTTATTACATCTAATATTTCTGACTTTCTGATTTCTGATTGTATCTTCAGGCAATAGAAAACCCTGTTTGGACTCATTGTTGCAGCAAGAGGCAGCGGAGCTCGCTGCTTCATCTGACAGCTGACTGGAGACAATACTGTCTGTGGGTCCAACAACTACAGACAATACTGTCTGTGGGTCCAAGAACTACAGGAGGAAGAGAGGAATTACATAGAGGAACTAAATCTATGAACTTGTCCTTTAAACATCTTTGATCATATTTGGATAGAAATTGACGTAAAGTTGTATACTTCTAGGCATCTAGTCATCTAGATTACTCAACTAACAATTTATAACATGGATTTTCGAAGACTTCTTCCACTGGTTGAGAAATGTAACATCTGAAAATGTAGTAATATGGGACCTTTAGTATAATCATTTAATTTGGGGACATTGTCTTTGAAGATATTTAGAGTGTTGTCTCCTGACAAGTGAGTGCACACACGCACACACACACACACACTTATTCCATGGGAAGTCTCTCCAGAATATTGACTGCAGGTGGATGCGGTGTGTCAGTTTGCTCTGCAGGTAGAAGAGTGAAAGTGGCAGAAATTAGTGAATAGATTTCTTTGTGGACCGGCTGCTGACAGTTTCATGCAGTGTTTCCTTATCCAAAGTTACAGATTAACAGAGCGGTTTAACCCTGGATGTCTGGAACTGGAACTTTAGCCAAAAGCATCTGATATGAAGCCACAGACCCTGATGATGTCACTGGCTGTGAACTTTTCACCACAGGAAAAGTTTGTTTTTCAAGTTGGACAAATTTACCATGAAAGCTCAGATGAGAATAAAATTAAATGCTAATTGTACATAAAAATATTCTTAGGTGAAGAGGACAGCGTGGTTCACTGTAACTGTTCTTTGTAGTGACTGTCACTGTTAATCTGTTGGGTGAGAACAGAACCTGACTCAGCAACAGGAGGCTTTGCAGTCTCTTTTAAACGTTCATCGGAAGAAATGGAGACTCTGTGGACCTGTGGTTGCAGGGAGGAGGCAGCAGCTCAGCAGCCTCAGGTTCCACTCAGGAAAACTGTGATGAGGCTGTTAGGGATGTCGACATCTGGAGGGACAGCTGCAGGCCGACTGTTTCTGACACATAAAATTTCATCGAAATGTAATCTACAAGTAATATGAACTAAATCTAAATCATCTAAATGTCATTAAAATATAATTGAACTTCAAAAATGTAATCTAAATGTAACTAAAAAGTAATTGCACCACAGAAATGTTATCTAAATGTAATCAAAATGTAATTGAAGTACAAATATGGAATCTAAATGTAATCTAATACTACTAGCCTACTACTTCACCCTGACATGATTACATATAAACTCCTTCATGCTGCCTATGCACAAATTTCCTTCAAATTTAGATTTTTTTCTTTTTTGTTGAATACAGGGCAACTTCCAGTAGAAGACCGAAGACTATTATTAGTATTAGTATTAGTATTAGTATTAGTATTAGTATGTTGGTGCTTTCTCTAACAATAGGAGTCAGTGGGACAAAACAGGAGAAAACCTTGGTCAGCAGTAAGCAGGTCGGTCTGCTGGTTAGACGATCAGAGATAAGACTCAGATCTGCATCTCGTCTGAGGACAACACCTGTCATTTATTGGTTTACAACCATTAATGAACCTGCTGACTGACAGGTGCAGCAGTCATTTCCCAGAATCCTGGGCAGGTGAACACTATATATAACGCTGTGAAAAATAAAGAGGAAAATTGCATCGTACAACAAGGGTAAGTCTGTTAACTCTGCTTCCTTCATGCTGTCCATGAAAGTGTACATTGAGTTTATTGTGTTGAATTGATCTTGTAAGGTCTATCACATATTTAATTATTAATACATTTCAACTTAGCCACAGACAGTTCTGGAATGTTATTTGGATCATTACATATATAAATAATATTACCTCCACCAAGGAGGTTATGTTTTTGGTGCCGTTTGTTTGTTTGTTTGTTTGTTTGTTTGTCTGTTAACTACTGGGCCGATTTTCATGAAACTTCGTGGAAGGGTGTAGCATGGGCCAAGGAAGAACCCATTAGATTTTGGAGCGGATCCGGCTCACAAACAAGCAATAATAGCACAAACCTTGGCGGAGGTCTGCGTTCTCAGAGTGCCCTTTTAGTTGCTATAGTTATTGTTACATCACTACTAAAACTATTATTATTATTATTATTATTATTATTATTGTTGTATACTTATAAGATACACTGGTAATAAAAGGAGAAAAAAGAACCACTGTAGACTATTATTATGATTTACCTTATTAGGGTTACAACAGTTTACAAAAGTTTCTTCCATGTCGCTGTAGAGCGAACATAAATGAGACCAAAGGCTTTAGAAATGGATGCTTAAAATTAAATTAAACTTTAATGATCCCAATTCCAACACTAGAACTTAAGCAGAACTATATGAGTGAAAAGTATGAACAGAAATGAATTACAGCATGTATGCAGGTCAGGATGTGAAAAATAACAGTAGAACATACTGAGAGAAAGAGTAATGAATGGAAAATATGTAAGATATGAAAATATATCAAAATATGAAATATATGCAGGATGGAAATAAGACATATAACAAGTGATTTTATCCTTTATTCCTCTGTTTTTCCCCACCAGCTGTCACTCGTCATATTTCTCTGTTAGTTTGGTGATAAAATGGTCCGCTGGTTGATCTGCCCAGCCGCTCTGCTTCTCCTCCTCCTGCCTGCCGCTCAGAGCGCAGAGAGCTCAGGTGAGTCCACAGGTGAGTCCACGGGTGAGTCCACAGGTGAGTCCACGGGTGAGTCCACAGGTGAATCCACAGGTGGGCCAGCAGGTGAGTCCACAGGTGGGCCAGCAGGTGAACAGGAGCTGCTCTTTTTAAAGGGATATTTCTAGTATCAGTAGATTTTTGTGTGCCTGAAAAGAAATAAAGTGTCTAAACTCTGAAGCTCCTACATTTGAAGATTGTTTTGACATAATACAATTATAATATATAGTAGGCCTACTAATATATCTAATGGAGAGGTTCAACAGGAGAAGTTTTTTGTGATCAGAGAGAACTGGACTGACGAAATCAGACCATTAAGACCACAGCAGCTGATTTCACTAACTAGTCGTAGTTGAAGGTGTTAATCAGTGAAACCAGCTGTTTGGAGTCAAAACCTTCAGACAGGACTAGTCGACACTTAACTCTGCGGCACTTCGCTCTATCAAAAGTCGTCGCTTGTGGGCGTTTCATTTGGTGTGTTGGTGACAAGCATCCGACCAAATTCTCTGTTTAACATTGTTTATGGCAACCTATTTGGTGTTTTATAATTTTCTTCATTGAATTTTGCCAAAATATAATCCATATGCTTTCAAAAACATATTTTTGATATTGTGCTTTACGCAAGCCAGCTAGCTAGCTAAGTGTTTGCAAGTATTTGGATGTGATGGTATAGTTAGGCTAGCAAGCTGACATTAGGCTACTTATTTAGCCTACAGAACTAAAGTTAGCAGCTAAACTGTTTCAGACTAATGTTACACACCAGGAAGACCAACAAGCTTTTTGCCCAAATGTGATTGGTTCTTGTGATGTGAACGTTGATCTATTTCGACCTCACTCTGACCGTCACCACGGTCTTCACCTTGAATGATGTCATCCTTCTACCTATCCTTGAGACCATAATATCAACAGTCATGTGACTGACCTTAGGAGGCTGGGCCCATAGTCTATAAAGCATCCGGTGACGATGCCTCTTCCTCTCCGGAAGATCCGGTAAGTTGTATGTATTTAAAGCCAATAATCCTCCACTTTTATTGTGCCTGTGTCCCTGAGGATTCTGAGTGGTTTTCCTGTGATTTTTTCTTGGCTTATTAGCGGGGTTAGGCTATACTCTCAGAGTCTCACCTCTGCTGTAGTTGTGTTTACTTACTTACTTATGTATCTTTCTGGGTTGCATTTCCCAAAAGCATCGTAAGCCTAAGATGTTTGTAAAGTACATCGTAAGAAGCATCTTAAGGTTACGGTGGGTTTCCCAAAAGCTTCTTAACTAACGATGCTCTTACCTGTGACATCAGTTAGCTATGTCTTCGGCCATGATAACCCGCAGGTAGATTTGGCTGGCTCAGACGACCCTCCCTTAGAATATCAAGAGGGAACTTACCAACATGCCGGCGGTGCTTCAAATGTTTCAGTCAGACTCACAGAGTGTGCTGGATAAAGCTGAGCAGACTCTGCTTACTCTGGAGTGCGTGCAACGCACGTTCAGTCACTCTACGATGGCCAGGCCAAGGCTGCTTGGGGTTGTCAGGAGTCTTGGACGCGTGGCAGGCACCAGAGTTCAGGCACCAGAGTTCAGGCAACCAAGGCTTTGGCAATGCTGCCGGATGGCCGCATCAGCATCAGTTTCAGCCGGGATTCCAGCCCCAACCCTCAGCGAGAGGGGCATCCCACAGGAAATGCCCCCCAGCAAGGGTCCAGGGACCCAGGGGGGTTCTGCATAGGAGTGGTGGGGCAGCCACTGAGGTTCACTTCCAGCTATGCCTGGACAGCTGGGAGAAAAAGGTATCAGACCCCTGGGTATTGGCTACAGTCTCAAGCAGATACAGAATTCAATTTTGGTGGCAGGTCATGCAGGACACACCAGGCAGCAGACAGGTCATGCAGGACAGAGAGGGTCTTAACACATGTCCAGTCCCTCTGCTTCAAGGTGAACTTGAAGAACAGCAACCTCGAGCTGAGGCAGCAGACAGTCTTTGTGGGACTTCACCTAAACTCCCTCAAGATGACGGCATCTCTTACCCCTCAGAGAGTAGCAAGGATTCTGGCAGTTCTACGCAGTTTTTGCCTGGGAAAACACTTGGAACTGGTTTACTTCCAGGGACTCCTGGGGTTGATATCAGCAGCACTGGTGGTGGTTCTGTTGGGTCTTCTCTGGACCACCACCCTGCAGAGTTGGCTGAATGCATTCAACCTCCATCCACAGAAGGACCGGAACTTCAGGATGTTGACACAGGGAGTTCCCTTGGGCAATCTGCCTTCAAGGAGGACGCTGGTGTCTACAGATGCCTCCCAGACTAGGCTAGGAAGCAGTCTGGGAGGGCAGGATGGTAAGAGGTGTCTGGGAACCTCCATGGATACCAAACACATCAATGTGCTGGAGCTGAGGGCGGTGTATGAGGGCTCCTCTCCCTTTCATACAAGGCAGGCATGTCCTGCCTTGTATGAAAGGGAGCCTTGTGGTATCCAAGCAGTCTTTTGGGCCTGAACGCTGTGTCTCAAGAGTGGCCCGAAGGGTTACTATACGCTTTTCCCCCACTGCCATTGATTCCCCATGTGTTAGTCAAGATCACCCGGGTGTACTACAAGGTTTTGTTAGTGGCCCCACAGTGACCAGGGAGGTATTGGTTTCTGGCACTCGTTCGCCTGGTTCATGGCCAACCCTGGCCCGTGCCACTCAGGGCAGACCTTCTTCCTCAGGCGGGGGGACAAATCAAGCCATGTAATTATGGGCCAGGCCCATAACTGCATGACCTCTGGTCCTGAAACAGCTGGCCCCTGCCAGTCCCTCTCTCAAGACCTAGATGAGGCTGTCCTGGAGACCATAAATAATGCCAGGGCACCTTCCACATTACAAATAGAGATGGAAATTTTTCTCATCATGGTGCGATAATAGGGGGTTGGATTGTTGCCCTGTGGCTCTGGTGCTCTGTGGTGCTATCTCTGTCTTCCATGAGACAGTGGAGGGTCTTTCTGTGGGGAGACATCCCATAGTGTCTCAGTTTCTAAAGGGTGTTAACCGGCTGCGCCCAGGTAGGAGTCTGAGGGCTCCATCTTAGGACCTCCCTTTAGTGTTGAGGTCCTTGGCTAAAACCCCATATGAACCGCTGGAGCACTTGGATCTGAAGCTCCTGTTGCATAAGACTGCATTCTTCTTAGCCATATGTTCTGCCAAGAGGGTGAGTGAGCTACAAGCACTATCTGTGAGTAATGAGGGCTTGAGGTGGAAAGCTGAGAATGTGGGGGTATCCCTGTGGCTAAACCCCTTCGTCCTCCCTAAGGTGGTAAACTCTCAGACAGTAAATCAGGCAATTGAAATAGAGGTGTTCCACCCTGATCCAGCTTACCAAGGGGGAGTGGAACTTCATGCATTGTGTCCAGTGAGACTTATGGGGTTTTTTTGTGATAACATTTTTCTTTATTAAAGTTTTATGCATACAATAAGAAAAAGGAAAAATCACATAGCATAATATAATAACAGTGCTACACACAGTCAATGACAGAAAATAATAATAAAATACGTAGTAATTATAATAATAACAAGAGTAAATAAGGGAAAAACACAAAACAAAAAACAAAAATAAAACCAAGACGGTGAGCAATTGAGGCCAAACGTTTGTCTACATCGTGCAGGGGGCACGTTGGAGTATAGAAGATCCTGGAGAGAATATGGATGTACAAGACTCTCTTCCAGAGCTCGCCAAGACACCAATGCATTAGGCTCAAACCAGGTTAGTAAGGGTCTGAGCGTAAAGGCCTAATAACAAAATGTAAAATTCGGGAGAGAGAGACCGCCCGCCAGTCTCTCCCGCTGCATCCCGTTGCCTTGCCATACAAATTTAGTCACAGCTGTCTGTAGCTTGCTCCAATACTGGGCTGGTGGAGGAAGAGGAAGCATCGAGCTGAAAAAGTTAACTCTAGGGAGGATATTCATCTTGATTATTGAGACTCGGCTGCGCAGCGAATTGGGTAATGAGGACCATCTGTTTAAGTCTGAAGTAATTTTCCTAAGAGTGTTTTCAAAATTATGTTTCGCTGTGGTTCGAATCGACGGAAAGATTTCAACGCCCAAGTATGTGAAGGGACGGATGCACGGGCCATAGCCTCGTTCAACGGCAACAAAGCAGAGTTCTGCCAATTAATTTTAAACCCAGATAAATCGGCAAACTGGTCAAAAATAACCAGTATCCAGGTATGGATTGTGTTGCGTTGCCGCCATACAGTAACAGATCATCAGCATATAACAAAATATGGTGATGTGCTTTGTTGATTGAGATCAGAGACAGCAAGGGTGATTGACGGATGGTCCGTGCCAAGGCTCGAAGGAGAGTGCAAACAGCAGCGGGCTTAGAGGGCAACCCTGTCTGGATCCCCTAGCAATGTCAAAAAGGGGGAGCAATTCTTACCCGTGAGCACCATAGCAGTAGGGTTCGAGTATAGCACTTTGACCATATCAATAAAAGGAGTGCCAAAGCCCATTGCCTCAAGGACCAACCATAGAAAAGGCCATTCCAGCCGGTCAAAGGCCTTCATTGCGTCTAGTGAAAGAACTGCAGCAGGGGATGCTGCAGTTCTGGAGCTGGCAGCTGATCAAAGGGATTTCAGGTTGCGGGCGCTATCTATGACATGTAAAAGCCTCCTTACATTGTCAGACGCCAACCTGGATCGTATAAAGCCTGACTGGTCACAGTGCACTAGCTTTGTCATGTAGCCCTGAAGACGCCGGGCCAGCACCTTAGCATAAATCTTTATGTCTGCATTCAGTGAGACTTACATTGAACGTACACGGCCACTGAGGCAGGCACACACTCAGTTGTTTGTATGTTATGGTGATAAATGGTTGGGCCTCCCATTGTCTAAGCAATGTTTATCCCACTGGCTGGTGGAGAGAATCTCTCAGGCCTACTCCAGCCAGGATCCCCCAGTCCTTGGGGATCTGGTGGCTCACTCCAAATGTAGTGCGGCCACTTCCTGGGCAGCTTTAAAGGGGGTTGCTATTTCAGAGTACTCGATGCACTTTTACTAGATTTTATAGGGTCAATGTGACATCCTCAGCAGTAATGGGCTCCACGGTTCTTATGTCAAACAGCCGAGCAAGTTGGGGAGGTGCTGGAATCTTCTTTCCTCACGATAATGTTGAAATGACTCATCCAAGGTGAAGCCCGTGGTGTCAGAGTGAGGTTGAAATAGATCATACGTTATGTCCATATCTATGGATCTATGAGAGCGAACGATGACCACCACCATCTTTTGTCGCTCAGAATGAACTGAAGCACTCCAGGCAAGAGCAAGAGGCATGCCTGACCTTAGGAGCCCAGCCTCCTAAGGTCAGCCACATGGCTCAGTTGATATTATGCTCTCGAGGATAGGTATAAGGATGGCATCATTCAAGGTGAAGATCGTGGTGACGGTCATCGTTCAGTCTCATAGATCCATAGTTATGCACATATCTTATGTTCATTTGCATAATAAACTTTTTCAAATGTTCTCATTGTTCTGGCCTGGTTCATGTCGTCACCTGTCCCATCATGCTGTGTGCTCACGGCTGTTCGCTTCAAATAGACTATGAATTGGTGTGAAACTGTCCTGTGAAATCACATTTGGTGTTTAACCGCCTCTGAGTGAACTATGACAGAAAGTAAGATTTCGTAGCAGTGAAAATCTGGTGGTTCTGACCACCATGCAAGTTTTCCGATGGGTTTTGAAAGGGTTTCATAAGCAAGGGTCATATACTTTTGTCAACTCAGGGAAGAACCATGTAATTCAACTGATGTTAAAGCATGAAAATCACCAAAATTGGAGTTATGTGGTTTTCATAAGAAAACATGATTTATTTCAGCTTTTCATCCTCAGGTTCTGCTGCCACCAGCTGTGAGGCATGTGACAGAGACGCACACTGCCTCTCCTCCCTCCATGACAATGACGTAGAGAGTGTTGACGTGTCCTGCCACTGCCGGGCCGGCCTGGTGGGCAACGGCTTCACCTGCTACAACCAGACCACCTGCAAAGACGCCTGCTGCAGCCGAGGCTACCACTGGTCACCACTGCGGGGCTGTGTGGATGTGGATGAGTGCTCTCTGCCCCGCCCCCCCTGTGGCCCCAACCAGCTCTGTGAAAACACCCCAGGCTCCTTCAGCTGCCTGGTGACCTCTGACCTCCAACAGGACACCCCTGCTGAGCCCCGCTCCGTCAGGGTCGCCTGCGGGAGCGCGCAATGCCCTCTTGGTCAAGACTGCCTCCCGGTTAACGGCACGTCTCGCTGCGTTGACCCATGTCAGTACTACACAGCGTTAAGAGACACCTGGCGGGCCACTGACTTCAGGGCGGAGCCCGGCTCCCCGGCCTGCGACAGCAGGGCGGACTGGCGGGGTTGGTACCGCCTGTTCATCGGCAACGCCAACGTTCAGATGCCGGAACGCTGCATCGACAGGCACATGTGCGGGACCGACGCCCCGCTATGGCTGCGGGGCGCCCACCCGGCGGCGGCCCAGGGCATCGTGAGGCGGGAGGTGTGCGGCAGCTGGGAAAGAGACTGCTGCCAGTTTGAGTCCAACCCCATCCACGTGAAGGCCTGTCCAGGAAACTACTATGTCTACAAATTTGTTAGTCCGGCTTTATGTCGGCTGGCTTACTGTGCAGGTAAGACAGAAGTAAACCTCTAGTAATGCTTCAGTCCTGCTCCAAGCACCCATTGCTGTGGTGTTTCTGTACATTTCTGTACATGCAAACACGCAAATACACAGGAGCAAACATATGCATGCTGTTGTATGGCAGTAAAACAGTACAAACATACAGCAGTCCACATTAGTCAATAAAGGCTGCAACAAAAAGATGAGTTTTAAGATGTTGTTTAAAACTTCCAACTGAGGTAGCAGTTCTTCTTACAGCACTTCCCAGAAATCACCCTGTGTGCTGAAAACAAGCCGTCCTCTTGTGTTCCTCTGTAGATGTGAACACCATGGTGTGTAACACCTGTGCTGAAGGTGAGACCTGCGTGAGCGACGACAAGATCAACTGGAGGTGTGAGAATCAAGGTGAGCGACTGTGAGACTCCCATTCATCCTATAGTGCTTCTCCTATATGTGATCTTTTATCTACTATCACTGTTTTCTCCCCACATAGACTATAGATCATTTTACAATTCAAAACTGAATCAACAATAATTTTGCCATATGGGGCTACATCTTAACAAATGTGGTCTATGTGTGTCTAATGTTTGTCTGTTAATCCACTAAACCTATAGCACAGGCCCTGCATTGAATATAATTTGCCAATAAAACCTATGATCCCACTTAAATTGACAACATTTCTGTGGAAGAAATAGAGCTGATGACTGATGACTAACAAGTTTATGATTATTATTTTGTTAGTGTGATAAATGATTAGACAGGTCACCAGACGCAGACAGTATATCTCAGTCGGAAGTCCTTCTATCACAGCGTCCTCCGATCCTGAGACAGCTGTTCATTTGAATCATTCACTCATTCCTTTCACGCCCCAAAACAAGAAAAAACAACCTGATCTCCCAGAAATAACTGAAATGAACACAAACTCTGAAACGCAGATTTACGTGCCGCGGACACAAATCGAAAATTACGTTCCTCCTCCATGAATTACAAGTCGTGTTCATTTCACGTATTTGTGTGAGATCAGGTTGAATTGGATTCTGAGGCAATAACATGAATTGGACACGGCATTTTCAGCTAAAGGTTGGCTAACGGTTAAGTTTAGGCAACTAAAACAACTTGGTTAAGGTTTGGGTTAAGGCTTTGGTCATGGTTCAATAACATATGATTAGATTAAGTAAGAACTTTCACTAAAATTTTAAATTTGATTCACAGTAGAAATTTCCTTCGTACAAGCAGGGAATTGAACTCCAGTCTCCGGTATTAAAGTCAAACTCATCCGCCCATCCACCACCCCCCACCAGACCACAACACTCTTACTGTCCACTGAGCTGCTTCAATGTGACTCTACTTACTGTTTATAGTCATGTCTCCTTCATGTAACTATTTCCTGCTGGGAAAACAGAGTTTTAACACTTAACGTGCCACCAACACTTAATTTGGCGTTAATAAGTTGAAGTTACTATTCTGTGCCAATGGAGGAGTGGGCGGGGCCAAACAAAGCCCTAAACCCAGATATTATTATACTTCCATGGGGATGACATGTTTACTGTCGCCTTGTTTTACTGTTTGATCAGCTGCCAGCTCCATGGTGCGGCTGGTGAACGGGAACAGCCCGTGCTCCGGCAGGGTGGAGCTCTTCCATAACGGCCAGTGGGGGACGGTGTGCGACGACGGCTGGGATCTGAACGACGCCCAGGTCGTCTGCAGGCAGCTGCAGTGTGGCTCCGCCCAGTCCGCTATTGTTAGCGCCAACTTCGGACAGGGCAGCGGCCCGATCTGGATGATCAATGTTGCCTGTACGGGCAGCGAGGCGTCAATAACAGACTGTGGCCATGGAGGGTTTGGCACTCAGAACTGCCACCATGGTGAAGATGCTGGTGTGATCTGCTCAGGTCAGTGAGCTTTATTCTGACTTTCACATTTACCTCATTGCTGTTCCTGTGACTCAGGGTGTTGGGGCAGGTCCTTACAAAGTCTTAAAATCAACAAAAAATTAAACTGAATCACCTAAATTCAAAGCCGTAAAAGGGTTTTGTGTGCAGTTTGTCTCTTTTCTCTGCTGTATCCTGTTACTATTTGCTGCTATGACGACCCAGTTTCCCCACAGGATCAATAAAGATTAATCTTCTCTTGTCTATGTGTCAGAGGAGTCGGTCGTGTTTCCAGAGCCGGAGCTGGTGTGCGGGCGGGACGTCCTGCGGCTGGGAGTCCAGAGGAGGCAGCTGGAGGAGCGAGGGCTGAACGCCTCGTCCGGTCACCTGGCCGACAGGCGCTGCAGCCAGCAGGAGGAGCAGCAGGAGGCGCTGTGGTACCTGGTGCCACGACAGAGGGGCGTCTGTGGGAATGTGGTGGAGGTGAGCTGGGTTAAGGCTAAATGTAACATGCATAGAGCGACGCAAGACCACAAGAGCTGTGATTGGCCGCTTGGTGTTTCCTCCTCCTCTATCGGTTGCTGTGGGCCGATAGTGAAGACAACATGGAGCAGAAGAAGAGACGAGCTGAGGAGGTTCAGATGTTCATCTCCCAGTTATAAACTATAAACTCTGTCACTACTTCTTCTGTTGCTACTTCTGTGTTAACAAAGCTCCACACTGCCATCTAGTGTTCCAGTGGTTTACGCTGAGAATTACCAGCACAGATCTAGAAATGCTGCACCGCCGGAGAGAGCGCCATAGCGGTATAATTTTCTCTTTAGAGAGCAAACCAACATATGGAGCTGATGTCCTTTTATTAAAAATTGGATATCAGCTCTTCATGTTGTCCACCTGATATGATGCAGTTTGATTGATAACATATTTATTGTAGAATTGATCAGTGCTACACTGGTGGCTGTGGGAAGACCTAAACCTGAACTGATTCATATGAAACTTTTTGATGTTTGTTTTATTATTATTCTGTTTTCAAAGGAGAGTTTTAGTGTCCCATCGTCTAAATTCTGAGGCTTTTCCACACTGACAAGAATAAAATTCTCGGGGGAAACGGTGACTACTAGGAATTCTTGGAGATCATATTTTGATTTGAATCGAAATCGAGTTGAATTTTTTTAATATATACTTTACAGTCAAATCTGGACTAGAGGAGCTTTAAAGTCACACGAAAAATGTTTTTTTCACTTTTTGGCTCATGCTATCACACCATAAACCTATTTGACAATTTATGCCAACAGAATGACAAATCCCATTACCTTTCCAGTATCTTTAATGGTGACATCATGCTGCACCAGGAGGCGTAAACAAAAACTCCAACCAATAAAAATATCACAGATTTTTGAACAGTCCCGCCCCTCCCATCCAATCAAACTTTCTCTCTCTGACTGAAGAGAAAGCCCAGAAACTGTTTATCAGTTGTTCTGCGTTGCTTTTTTCATTGATTTCACCATGTTGTTTTCTCTTTTTTCCCTCCGTCTTCCTCTTCCCAGACAAACGGCAGCCACATTATTTACTCCAACAGTTTATTTGTGTATCCTCTGGACAGCAGCGGCTCGTTCTCTCGCCCGATGAGCTTCCCTTTCTCCTGCGTTTTCCCTCTGGACGACACCACCAGCCTCGACGTCGCCATCCGACCCCAGCTGCCGTGAGTATCGCTTTTACTAGAGTCTTATTAGAGCAATATTCCACTTAGTTTTAAAATGGAGTTATTTATTTGAAAACCAGAATATAATCTACTCACCTAGATCAGATGCAACTGGACGAGTTTGTAGCGTTCAGATTTTTACTTCCCATTCAATTGAATGGAAACTGACATTGAACACGTTGGTGAACAGATTGTTGAATCTGTTCACCAACGTGTTCAATGTCAGTGAAATGAATGGGAAGAAAAATTCTGAACGCTACAAACTGGTCCAGCTGCATCTGATTTAGGTGATTGGTTGCAGCTTTCAACCGACAGCTGACTCTGGAACCGATATTCTTGGTCCAAGTACTACACTCTGGGAACCAGTAATCCCTTAAAATGCCCTTACATTTACATTAATTCACCCCTTAATTCATGCAAAATCCCCTTAAAATTAATTAAGGGAGTTATTCATGGAGGAGACCGCATCAAAACCTCCTTAAACACCCCTTAATCTTGACTCCTTACTTTCTAATTTAATGTAAAATTCAGGGAGACAGGAACTTTCAGTTAATAACTCATTAATAATCTGTAAACCTGCACAAAAGACATGAAAAATCCCTTAATTAGGCCTATGAGAGTCTCTGTGATTCAACTCGTGAATAAATCCCTTACAAAATCATGATAATAACCTTACTTTTTTAAAGCTATTATTTTTAATGGATAATTTATGTTTATTTAATGGAGAATTTAAGGACATTTCAGGGATAAAGTTAAGGGGTTTTGGTTTCGTCGTGGTATGGAAGAGAAGGGTTCCAGCTGCTGATTCACCGTGACGTTTTCCTGGACTCTCTGCAGCAGTCGGAGGCTCGGCGTGGTCGGCTCCGGCGAGCACAGCAGAGCCTCCATGGTTCTGTATGAGAAGCCGGACTACAGCGATCCGTTCCCCGCCGGGCCGGTCAGCCTGCCGCTCGGCTCCGCGCTGCACGTCGGCGTCTCCGTCGAGGGATACGACTCCGACCGCTTCGTGGTCGTCCTGGAAAACTGCTACGCCACGCACTCACCTGACGCAGAAGACCCGATGAGATACTCTCTGATCCAGAACAGGTGAGTCACATGTCGGTCAAATCATTAAAATAAACTTAACTTGTATAACACCATTCATACAGAACTGTAGCCCAGAGTGCTTCACATAGCCAAATAATAAATCAAAAAAGGAAAAGAAATAAACCAGAGTTAAACATAAACTAGTCCATACCCGGGGATGCGCGCGCCACAGCTACGTGCAGACTTGCCAAAATGCGCATAATCAGTGTAAATTTGGGAAAATGGAAAAATCAGCTTCGTCAGTCCCTGCCTATGCCAATGCTCAATGCCCATGTGCAGTTTCAGATTGATTGGCCAAACCATTGAGGAGCAAAATGGATGCAGACAGACAGACAGAAGGACAGAGTTTTCCTCATTTTATTGTAGGATAGCCTACTTAAAGGTCCCATATTTTACACTTACCCTCCATGGTTCAGCGTTGTCATGGCAACAACACTCTGCCCTCCGCAGAGCGAGACCATGAGCAGCATGGTGGGCAGGTTGGACTGTTTAACATCAACAACAATCAACCTTCTGTCATGTTTTACCCAGTTAGAGCATTTCTTTATTGGATGGATCTTGTTGTGATCAGGATCCTGAGCAGCAGACTCTGCTGGAGGAGGAGGAGTAGAGGTATAGAAGGAGGTGAAGAAGAGGACTAGAGGAGGTGTAGAAGGAGGTAAAGAGGAGAAGTAGAAGAAGTAGGAGGAGTAGAAGGAGGTAAAGAGGAGAAGGAGTAGAAGGAGAACTAGAAGGAGGTGAAGGAGGAGCAGATGAAGGTCAGGAGTCTCTCTGAGTGTGAAGTGACTCCACTGCCCGGCTCAAATGTTCCGGTTCGTTAAAATTCGAGCTGTCTGGAGGATTATATACATGCCAAATTTACCAGAACACCCTACAGATTAGTAATAAGTCTCAAGTAATATTTTCTGATGTGTGTTTTGCCGATAAGCAAGGCAAACACAAATAACAACAAGAAATATATAAACATCGAACAAAAAGTTTGGAAATTTGTGTTTGGTAGATTATTTCTCTGTTGTAACAATGCTTCTTGGCAATACATTTTATACCGTTGGAAAGCCTGTTTGTTTCCCTTTTAAATGGTGCCTCATTTGTAAGGAACATGCATTTGTGGGATGAGCAGCACAGCTGAGTATGTGGGTTGCGCTCATGAAAAATTTGCCAAATCTTCTCTGCCAATGCCAAACAGCTTATTCTGCTGTTGCTATTGACTTGTTTTGAGCTTCCGGTCCCCCAGGTGCTGACAATCAGGTACCTGATTGGCACCTGATTGGCAGCACCTGTGAGCATGGGCCCTGCTACAGTGGTCAATCGGTGTCTGCTCCAAGAATCGGCATGCCACGTTTGTCTGATCTCGATAAGGCCTGTGCGATAGGGCGACTTCAAGTCGGTGTTCCACAAAAGCAAGTTGCAGCATTATTTGGAGTGAGCCATAGTACCATCTCCAAACTGAAGGCCAAGTTCCATGAAATGGGGGATGTCAGAGACAGACCGCAAAGTGGGCGTCCCAAGAAGACGACACCCCAAGAAGACCGGTTCCTCACCTTTTCAGCACTTAGGAACCGTAGGCTGTCTTCTACAGATTTGCAGTCAAGGTCTGCAGGACGATATGGCACACGGCTCTCGGCCCAGACGATCCGGAACAGACTGCACGCAGCCGATCTCCGGGCTCATGGGGCTGCCGGGAGGCCTGCCATGACCGCCCTTCACCATCAGGCCCGTTTGCGCCGGTGTCGGCAACACCTGCACCGGAACCTGAACATGTGGAGGAACGTTATGTTCAGCGACGAGTCCAGATTCTGCCTACGGAAGTCGGATCGTAGGGTCAAAGTGTGGAGAAGACGGGGAGAACGCTCTGCTGATCGCTGCCCCGATAGAGTAACACCTTTTGGTGGAGGCGGTGTGATGGTGTGGGGCGGCATCTCCATCACTGGAAAAACGAGGCTTGTCATCATCGGAGGCGATCTCAATGCAGAGAGATATCGAGATGAGATTCCGCAACCGGTGGCGATCCCATATCTCCACAGTCTGGGACCGAACTCCATCCTCCAAGATGACAACGCTCGCCCCCACAGAGCGGGGTTTATCAGAGACTACCTCCAGAATTTGGGAGTAGAGAGAATGGAACGGCCTGCCAACAGTCCTGACCTCAACCCAACTGAACAAATCCTGGTTGAGGAGTGGAATGCCATCCCACAGCAGTGTGTGACCAGTCTGTTCTTCTCTTTTCTTTTCAATTCTTCTCTTTATTCTCTTCTGTTTTCTTCCCTCCTCTGTTCTTCTCTTTTCTTTTCATTCTTGTTTTCTTCTCTTCTGTTTTCTTCCCTCCTCTGTTCTTCTCTTTTCTTTTCATTCTTGTTTTCTTCTCTTCTGTTTTCTTCCCTTCTCTGTTCTTCTCTTTTCTTTTCAATTCTTCTGTTTTCATTTCTTTTCATTTCTTTTCATTTTTTTCATTCCTTTTCATTTTGTTTTGTTCCTTTTCTTTTGTTCTCTTTTCATTTCTTTTCTTCTCTTTTCTTTGCTTTTTTCTTCTCTTTTCTTTTTTCTTTTTTCTTTTCTTCTTCTTTTTTCTTTTCTTTTGTTTTCTTTTTCATTTCTTTGTCTCTTCTGTTTTCTTTTTATTTCTTCTCTTTTCTTTTTATTTCTTGTCTCTTCTTTTTTCTTGTCTTAATTTCTTCTCTTTTCCTTTCTTCTGTGTTCTTCTCCTCTGTTTTCTTCCCTCCTCTGTTCTTCTCTTTTCTTTTCATTCTTGTTTTCTTCTCTTCTGTTTTCTTCCCTCCTCTGTTCTTCTCTTTTCTTTTCAATTCTTCTGTTTTCTTCTCTTTTGTTTTCTTCCCTTCTCTGTTCTTCTCTTTTCTTTTCAATTCTTCTGTTTTCTTCTCTTTTCTTCTCTTTTCATTTCTTTTCATTTTTTTCATTCCTTTTCATTTTGTTTTGTTCCTTTTCTTTTGTTCTCTTTTCATTTCTTTTCTTCTCTTTTCTTTGCTTTTTTCTTCTCTTTTCTTTTTTCTTTTCCTTTTCTTCTTCTTTTTTCTTTTCTTTTGTTTTCTTTTTTCATTTCTTTGTCTCTTCTGTTTTCTTTTTATTTCTTCTCTTTTCTTTTTATTTCTTGTCTCTTCTTTTTTCTTGTCTTAATTTCTTCTCTTTTCCTTTCTTCTGTGTTCTTCTCTTCTGTTTTCTTCCCTCCCCTGTTCTTCTCTGTTCTCTCTCTCTCTCCCCTCAGGTGTGCGGTGGACGGTGGCTTGGTGTCGGTGGATGAGAGCGGTCGGTCTCAGCGCGCTCTCTTCTCCGCGCTGCTCTTCCTGCTGCAGGGCGAGTACCGGGACGTCTTCCTGCACTGCAGAGTCAGCCTGTGTGACCGCAGCAGCGCCGCCTGCAGCCCGGTGAGAGAACTGCAGCTGCTGCTACACACACACACACACACACACACACACACTGAAACACACACTGAGACACACACACACACACTGAGACACACACACACACACTGAGACACACAAAAACTACATACTTCAAAATGTCAGTGGTCAGACCCAACACACACTAATGCAAAACTAAGACAAATTTAAAATCGCCAATTATCAATGTATCAATGCTGTAATTTTGTAAATTCAGCTGTAATATTTAGATTTTACAATTACAGGTTTTATGTTTAATTTTCTCGATTAAAGGAACAATCAGTAATCTGGACTCTTTAGTAACAGCTGTAGTGTTTCAATATTATTTTCTATAGTATTTCTGTATTGTTTATAGTGTTTGTGTATTGTTTTCTATAGTGTTTCTATTGTGTTTTCTATAGTGTTTCTATAGTGTTTGTGTATTGTTTTCTATAGTGTTTCTATTGTGTTTTCTATAGTGTTTCTATGGTGTTTCTGTATTGTTTTCTATAGTGTTTCTATTGTGTTTTCTATAGTGTTTCTATGGTGTTTCTGTATTGCTTTCTATAGTGTTTCTATAGTGTTTCTGTATTGTTTTCTATAGTGTTTCTATTGTGTTTGTGTATTGTTTTCTATAGTGTTTCTATAGTGTTTGTGTATTGTTTTCTATAGTGTTTCTATGGTGTTTCTGTATTGCTTTCTATAGTGTTTCTATAGTGTTTGTGTATTGTTTTCTATAGTGTTTCTATAGTGTTTTCTATAGTGTTTCTATGGTGTTTCTGTATTGCTTCCTATAGTGTTTCTGTATTGTTTTCTATAGTGTTTCTATTGTGTTTTCTATAGTGTTTCTATAGTGTTTCTGTATTGTTTTCTATAGTGTTTCTATTGTGTTTTCTATAGTGTTTCTATGGTGTTTCTGTATTGTTTTCTATAGTGTTTCTATTGTGTTTTCTATAGTGTTTCTATTGTGTTTTCTATAGTGTTTCTATAGTGTTTCTGTATTGTTTTCTATAGTGTTTCTATTGTGTTTTCTATAGTGTTTCTATGGTGTTTCTGTATTGTTTTCTATAGTGTTTCTATTGTGTTTTCTATAGTGTTTCTATTGTGTTTTCTATAGTGTTTCTATTGTGTTTTCTATAGTGTTTCTATTGTGTTTTCTATAGTGTTTCTATAGT
This sequence comes from Centroberyx affinis, assembly GCF_046629955.1. Taxonomy (NCBI): domain Eukaryota; kingdom Metazoa; phylum Chordata; class Actinopteri; order Beryciformes; family Berycidae; genus Centroberyx; species Centroberyx affinis. Next base: position 71 of record NW_027281514.1, on the reverse strand, counting down.
GTTTTTTTAATCAAATGTGGTTATGGTTATATTATGGTTATTTTGTGCAATGAGACAGTAAAATTAGTGTA